>NW_007055592.1:32455-44480 GCF_000164805.1 Carlito syrichta | reverse complement strand
GGAAGGCTGAGGCGGAAGGATCGCCGGAGCCCAGCAGGTCGAGGCTGAGGTGGCGGGAGCGGCCACCGCACTCCAGTCTGGGCGACAGAGTGAGACTCCAACAACAACAACAACAAAAAAGTCCTCACGATATTGTTGTTAATAAGATGAAATACATGGCAGGTTCTGAATATTGATTGATAAATTGAAAAATAACTAAAAAGTTTGTATTATAGCCCACATTTTAAAAAATAATTTTAATTTTCAATAATTTTACAATTATTTTGTCATTACAATTTTTGTTCTCTCTTACAAAAGTCATAGAATTCTAAAAAGAGAAGTCACAAAATAACAAGAAAAGAAAAGAATGAAAGACACTAGCATCTATTGAGTATTCTCTGTTTATTTGAAGCTTCTGTCAGGACCAACTCAAGTTCCAAGTTGTATGTATTCTGCAATCCCTCTTTTTTTTTTTTTTTGAGTTAGAGTCTCACTCTGTCGCCAGACTGGAGTGCTGTGGCCACTCCCGGCCACCGCAGCCTCGACCTGGGCTCCGGCGATCCTTCCGCCTCAGCCTTACAAGTAGCCAGAATTACAGGCGTGCGCTACCACCCCCGGCTGATTTTTTGATTTATTGTAGAGATGAGGTCTCGCTGCCCAGGCGGGTCTCAAACCCACGGGCTCAGGCAATCCACTCACCTCAGCCTCCCAAAGGCGCGGGATTACAGAATGAGTCACCGAGCTCGGCTCTTTTTTTTTTTTTTTTTAAAGGGGAGTCTTTATCTTCTACATTTCCATAAACAACTCTTGCTCACAGTTCCTAAAGATGATTCTTCACCAAAGGTGGTTTCTGTGATCCTAAATGCAAGAGTTTCTGTGCCTTTAGTACGTAATTCATTTGGACCTTAGAATGTGGATATAATAAAAACATTATATGCTTGTTGTCTCTTGACCTCTATGTCAAGTTTCAGTTTTCTCAGTTATGATCGTTCTAACTTTTCTAGATTGCATATGATTCTCACTAGCAGAAAAAGTAAAAACAAAACTGGAGTCATGAGTTTTTGTTTCCTTGTTGTCATATTTTTAATTCATTTTTCTTTTCATTTTATAATTTATAATTTTTAAGCCTGTTTGCAAGTCTCGGCACAAACTGACAATTCAATTTCCTGACAGTTCCCTTAATATTTCATATCATTTTTCATATTTGCAAATATTGTTAAGTTGGCTCATTAGTTTGTGTATTTAAAGCAATAAGGATTTGGATTCAAAACTGCTGATTAAACAAATAACACATACTAGTGATAGAAACTGGGAAAAATATAGAAAATTTAGAAGAAAAACAGTGATAACCACTGTTGTCTTTTAAACCTATTTTCTTAAAATGTTTGTATAATTATTTTTATGTCTATAAATATTTGTATGTTGGCCAGGCTCCGTGGCTCAGCCTGTAATCCCAGCACTTTGGGAGGGTGAGGTGAGTGGATTGTCTGAGCCCGTGGGTTCGAGACTAGACCTAATCTCTACAATAAATTTTAAAAAATTAGCCGGGCATAGTAGCGCATGCCTGTAGTTCCAGCTACTTGGAAGGCTGAGGCAGAAGGATTGCCGGAGCCCAGCAGGTCACACTGGGGTAGCCATGAGTGTGCCAATTTTAGTCACACTGAAAGCTTTGTGTATATATATATATACATATTAAGAAGTATATATATATGTGTGTGTGTGTGTATATATATATATGTTTAAAGACATATATATGTTTGTATCTTGCTTTTAAGACATTTTAAGTGAATTTATTTAGATACTGATCATATTCTCCAGTAAGTTGGATTTGGTAAAAAAAAAAAAGCTGATTCTTTTGTTGAATATTAATACTTACAATACTATATGTTATTTATTAAAGATTTATGGAGGTTATGGCTAAATAATTCCTTTGGTCAAGAAATATGTTTAGCTTTTTGACTTAAAGCACTTTTGAAGCCTCACGAATTTCTGTTTCTTGATAAATTTATAGACTAAAACTCTGAAAATGAAGCATCTTTATTCATTTCAAAGCCGACTATAGACTTATTTTAACTTTAATCACAGTTGTATTTATAGGTACTGGAATTCAGAAGGTATTTGTCACCATGGAGAATTTGCCTTTTTGTAATTTTAATTTTTTGCTGGCTCCAGCATACTTCAATATTATTAAGCATTTATATCTTAACAAAAAATATAGGTACATGGTAAACACTGACTCGATATTTTTGAATACATGATTATTGAGGGAAATGCTATAAAGAAGTTCAAATGAGGTAGGTCAGTGGATATGGTTGATTGAAGTTATTACTGTCCTTTCAAATAGGAATTTCAGTAGATTGTTCATAGTTTAAAAAGCAAGTAAGGATAAAGGCATGATTGGAGGCCATTCCTTTTATCTGATTTAAAATCACATGCAATTTTATAACTCCATTCAAAAAAGCTATCTAATATTTCCAAAGTTCAAATCAAAATCTGGGTGACAGGTCTCTACCCTGGAAAAACAATTTTATGTGATTACTATGAGCAAATACTTTAATCCAAGTTTTAAAATGGGATTGATGCTCCTAATAGCAGAAATTCTCTTATGACTGCTATATGAATTTTAGAGAAATGACCAGAAGGTTAAAATGGCAGTGTTGTATTCATTTTTTTTTTTTTTTTTTTGAGTTAGAGTCTCACTCTGTCACCCAGACTGCAGTGCAGTGGCCGCTCCCGGCCACCGCAGCCTCGACCGGCTGGGCTTCAGCGATCCTTCCGCCTCAGCCTTCCAAGTAGCTGGAACTACAGGCGCGCGCTACCACGCCTGGCTCATTTTTGATTTATTGTAGAGATGAGGTCTCGCCAATTTGCCTAGGCGGGTCTCGAACCTGCGGGCTCAGGCAATCCACTCACCTTGGCCTCCCAAAGTGCTGGGATTACAGGCTGAGCCACCGAGCCCAGCCTTTCACTTTTTAAAATAGGCAAAAACATGTCAAGTAAAGAGAAGACAGCTTGAAGAGAGCTCAACATCTGTCAACAAATCTGATAGCAGTAATGTTTAATTTAAATTTTTTTTTTCTTTTTTGAGTCCAGGTCTCACTCTGTTGCCCAGGCTGGAGTACAGTGGCATAACAATGATTACAGCTCATGGCAGCCTCAACCTCCTGGGCTCAGGCAATCCTTTCACTTCAGCATCCCAAGTAGCTGGGACTACAGGCATGCGCCACCATGACCGGCTAATTTTTTACTCTTTGTAGAGATGGGTTTCGCTATATTGCCCAGGCTGGTCTAGAACTCCTGGGCTCAAGCAATCCGCCTGCCTTGGCCTCCCAAAGTGCTGGGATTACAGGCATGAGCTACCGTGACTGACTGAAATTTTTTATTCAATTTTAGTCACACTGAAAACTTTATGTGGCTAAGTTGTCCAAAATATTTTATTAATTCATATTTATAATATAAAATTTAAAATATGATCATTATAAATTCTCCTTGATTAGTAACATGGGAAAAATTGTATTGTATAATAAAAATCCAAGAATATGAGGGCCATTTGGCTATATCGCCTCTTCCATTCCTCTTTCTTTCTATGCTGCATCCAGGGATCTTGGCACAAAACCAAGGTAATTTCCAGAAATTGGCAGTGCTCTGCCAAATGCGCAGCTGCTGCTGTCTCCAACCCATGCCTGCTAATTTTGCACAAACCACTTCCTTCTCTTGGGGCCAAGAAATTCACAGGGCAGGGGAAGTGTACCTCGAGGGTATATATGGGAGCACTGTTTAGCACTCTTTGCAGATTAGGTCTTGTAAGGGTAGCAGTGGTGTCACCTTGCCTGTGGGCCTTCCCATAGTGCACCTGCTGGTAAGGATGACATCCCAACCTAGTCCTTTACCCCCTCTGGTGTTCTTTGACTGTCAACATTGAAAAATATTGCCTCATTGCCTTCCTGTCCCCTTCTAATAAGTATGAGCTTTGATTTCTCTTGAAGAACCAGTTTTTCACAAGGGTACATGAGCCATATATAGACAAGGAGAGAGGGACCGAGTGGGCAAAGACAGCCAGAGATAGTGGGGCTGCTAGTGCTCCCTCAGCTTCCGCTTACCAACTTCTTCACTGTACAGTGACAGGATGTGGGTGTACACACAAACACAGGTAAAATTTAGGCATTTTTATCCTCCTACACTCTTCTTAAATGTAGAGTCAGCTCTGATCATATTTGAATATAGTCATGGTGATGATTTTTTTTTCCTTTGGTTTTGTGCTTCTCAATTTCTCTACCTTTGTTGGTTCACGTTGGACTTGGTGAGTATGAGAGAAGCCTATTTGACTCCATGCCTTTATACACACCTTGAGGTTCACCTCACCTCTGCCCACTCCCAGAGCAGTGCTGAATCACCAGCAGCTGAGTAGCCTCCCACTGCTCTGCTGAGGTGCAGGAACACCCTCTAGGTGGGTGCTTGTGCTTCCTTGGGAATAGTTTTAGTGCATCCAGAATAGCACTTTGAATTGCTCGTGATGCTTTTGTCATCAGTGGTCACAATATCACGGATATTCGTTTCTTTGTCTGAATAAACAGGCAACCATACTAGTGGAAGGTGCTGAGTTGAGGAAGGAGGACTTATCCCAGCTCTGCCACTAGTCAGTTGTTATATTAAGCAAGACAGCAATCTTCTAAAATTTGATTCTCATACGTAAAACAAGTAGGTTGCACTACATTCCTTGGATGTCATTTTTCCTTGATCTTTTAAATATTAATTGCATTTGATGACTGTGATTAGACTCATTCATGTGCCAATGGGAACAGGACCACTTCATACTCACCCTTACCACTTAGAGATGGAAAGAGGTAGCAATGGAAACATGTGTTTTTCTAGCTTTTTAATGTATTAACTCCTTCCTATATGATGTTATCAGGCAGATGCTCAGGATAAAAATTGATCAAATGGAAATGTATCAGTTATTAATATAAAGTTCTAGAGTTTGATTCAAAAAATGAATTGCACCAATAGACAGTTGGCTGAAATTCGCCTATACATTTGGGTATTTGCATTATTCTCAAGTCTGATGTAAGCCAAGAGCATAACATCGGCCCTGTGCTGTGTAGGATAGCCAGGAGTCTCAGTGGCCCAGCAGCAGAGGCATAGACTAGAAGTAACTGCTGAGGCGGTGGCCAGGTCAGATAATGTGAAGTCAGCAGTCTTAAAAGAGAGTAGACAAGCCGGGCTCGGTGTCTCAGCCTGTAATCCCACGCCTTGGGAGGCTGAGGTGAGTGGATGGCCTGAGCCCACGGGTTTGAGACCCACCTGGGCAACTTGGCGAGACCTCATCTCTACAATAAATAAAAAATTAGCCGGGTGTGGTAGCGCGCGCCTGTAATTCCAGCTACTTGGAAGGCTGAGGCGGAAGGATCGCTGGAGCCCAGCAGGTCGAGGCTGCGGTGGCCGGGAGCGGCCACTGCACTCCAGTCTGGGCAACAGAGTGAGACTCCAACTCAAAAAGAAAATAAAAATAAAAATAAAAAAATAAAAGAGAGCAGACAGAACAAGGTCAGGGAGGCCAAACGCAGAGATAGCTCAAGGTTGTGGCAGGTGATCAACAAGATACCAAAATGAGGGAATCAGTAATGTCAAAGCTGAGAGATAAGCACAGAAGGACAGGGGATGAGAGGATGGAGTGAGGGGGACTGGGGGTCAGTTTGGCACCCAGCTATTGCTGTAACGAAGGGCTTTTCTTCCTTGTTTTTTTTCCCTCTGACCTTATATTCCCAGGCAGCTTCCTGGGACCCGGATTTCTCCATGCCCTAGAATTTGTCCTTCTTAACTCCATCCAGTTTGAATGATCTCCCCAACTTGTTTAGAGGGAAGAATCACCTGCCTTGGGTCACAAGCTTTCAGAGCCCACATGTGAAGGCAGGCGTGACCCTTGTTGCACACCGCTCCCCCGTGTCTGCCACTATTGTTATTTCTGGGCCAGCAACCCTGGCACACGTGCCCTGTCAACCCGCTTCCCTGCCTTTGCGAATGCTCTTACTCCTCTCTGTCTTCCTTCCCTCTGTGATACATCTTACCCTCAAAAGTTCATCTCAAGTCTTCCCTCTTTCACTCAGCCCTGCTAGCACCACCTGGCCTCATTATTGTTCCCCTTCTCACACAACTCTGTAGAACAGAAGAGGGTTCATTTGTCATGGGGGAAGAGGGCAGGAGGTAATTCCCTCAATGTAATTATTAACTCCTTAAGTAGTTTGTAAGCTTCAAAAGAATAGGAACTGTGTCTTCCAGAGACCACATGGTACAGGAGAGAGGTTTGGAATTAGGAAAAATACCCTGGCCTTTAATCCTGACTATGACTCTAGCATATACCTTTCTCTAGGCCTTAGCTTCCGTCTGTGAAAATCAGGAATAATGATTCCATGCTCTGGACTCCTTGCCCAGGGGAACAAATGTTTAGATCAAATGATCACAGATAACAGCATTGTTTATTTTTATTTTTATTTTATTTTATTTTATTTTTTTGAGTTGGAGTCTCACTCTGTCGCCCAGACTGGAGGGCAGTGGCCACTCCCGGCCACCGCAGCCTCGACCTGCTGGGCTCCAATGATCCTTCCGCCTCAGCCTTCCAAACAGCTGGAACTACAGGCGTGAGCTACCACACCCGGCTGATTTTTTTATTTATTGTGGAGATGAGGTATTGTCAAGTTAGCCCAGGCGGGTCTCGACCCGTGGGCTCAGGTAATCCACTCACCTCAGCCTCCCAAAGCGCGGGATTACAGGCTGAGCCACTGAGCCTGGCTAACAGCATTTTTTAACCTGTAAAGCTCTCTAAGAAAGCAAGAGACTATCATAAGAGGTTCCATCCGGTGGTTAAAAAAATGCAAGTGATTTTGGGAGTCTGAACTTTGAGTTCGATTTTAATTTCTGCTCTACTACTTACTCAATATATTATCTTAGAAAAGTTTCTTACTTCTCTTGTGAAATGGGAATGACACTATTACAAGGGATTGGCTTATATGTCAACTTATAACAGCCAATTGTCAAATATTTAGAAACTTAACCAAATTGTTAAAGTTTTATTAGCTTGAAATCTGCTATGATGGGGTTGCTATACCAGGGAAATCAGCAAACACTACAAATCAGATTGTTGTTGTTTTTAGGAGAGCTGATTTACTAGTATATTGCTGATTATGTAAACAGGCCTCTGTAAATGTAAGGCACTTTGTCTTATTTATCATTAAAAATAGCAATGGTAACAGTAATGTTCAATATCTATAGAATCTCGCCTTGTACATGGCACAGTTCCTAGTATATATTTAGTAAGCGCATTTTAAATTTAAATTTACTATTTGGAAACTTTTGTCCCTGAGCTAAATGAGCCCCCATCTTTACCTTTCTTCAAATCCCTCTCTATAAAGTGTCTTTTTAAAATCAGATAACATAAATCAAAGCCTAGTTTAGTGCATGACACACAGTAACGCCTAAACCGATAAGTCTGTAAATGAGCTAATCATCTTCTTCCGATATTTCGTATCTCAGTTATCAACATTGTTCATCTATTTGTTATTCCAAATAAGTTGTTTGAAAAGTCCTCCTCTCTCCTGTTTACTCACCCACCCTCATATCTAATCCATAACTAAATCTTGCCAGTTCTTTCCCTTAAATCTTCCCCATCCTCTTCACTGCCATTGCTACTTCCTTGTTCAGGCCCTCATCATTTCTTTCTTCAACTCTACCTCCTAATTGGACCTTCAGTCTTTCTCTTTCAATTCAACCTCACTTCTATAGATGTGATTTTAATTTATAGCTCTGTCCAAATCACTCCTTAAAAGTCACTGTTTTTCTGTAATCCCAGCACTTTGAGAGGCCGAGGCGAATGGATTGCCTGAGCCCGCGGGTTCGAGACCATCCCAGGCAACTTGGTGAGAACTCGTCTCTACAATAAAAAATCAAAAGGTAGTGCTCACCTGTAGTTCTGGCTACTTGGAAGGCTGAGGCGGAAGGATCCCCGGAGTTCAGCAGGTTGATGCTGGGGGCCATAAGTGTGCCACTGCACTCCAGCCTGGGGGGCAGAGTGAGATTCCAACTCAAAAAAAAAAAAGTTACTACTTAAAATTCCTCAGTGACCCGGGCTCGGTGGCTCAGCCTGTAATCCCGCGCTTTGGGAGGCTGAGGTGAGTGGATTGCCTGAGCCCACGGGTTTGAGACCCACCTGGGCGACTTGCCGAGACCTCATCTCTACAATAAATCAAAAATTAGCCGGGTGTAGTAGCACGCGCCTGTAGTTCCAGTCACTTGGAAGGCTGAGGTGAAAGGATCGCTGGAGCCCAGCAGGTCGAGGCTGCGGTGGCCGGGAGCGGCCACTGCACTCCAGTCTGGGCAACAGAGTGTGACTCCAACTCAATAAAATAAAATAAAGTAAAATAAAATAAAATAAAATTCCTCGGTGGCTCTCTATTGTCTCATGGATAAAATTCAAAAGCTTTAACCTGTCATGCAAATCCACAAAATTGGACCTTTGCCTACTTTTCTAAGAGTTGTCCCCTGCTACCCCTGCGTGCTATGTGGAATGCCTAGTTTTTCTTTCCTAATGACCACTAAACTCACAGAACTCACCCTTCAAAACTCAAACAACAGCTCTTCTATGACATCTCTAGACATATTTGGTGTTTATTTTTCCAAGCTCCCACAACTTGGATGAACATATCTTGAACAACGTATCTAACCATGTGACTGTTTATCTCTTAGTCTCTCCCTCTAGGTTGTAAGTTCCTAAAGGGTAGGAACCTATATATTATTCATTAATGCCTAACACTCTGCATAGCATATGATAGGAGTTCAATGAATATTTGAGTGAATGAATGAGAGTGCAGAGAATAGGATACTTTCACTGGTTCACTAATACGACCTATTGATAGGATATGACAATTTAAAAAATTGGGGTCTCAGTAGCGAAGATGAGAAAATAATATAACAAAGAGAGTCTATTTTTATCCATAACCCCCAGTATGAGATACTATGGCTCCCCATTACCTTCACTCAGATCTCGTTATACTTCTCTCCCATCTGTCCATTCATATCTCCATGCACATCCATATAGCCTATGTTCCAGCCACTTTGGGTTTCTTATCTATTCCAGAGTCATTCAAGCCTCCATGTCCTCATTCATACTTTCCTCCACACCTGAAACGCTTTCTCCCTTTTCTTTTCTCTCATTTCTCCCTTTTCTTTTCTCCCTTTTCTTTTCCTTCCCTACTTGCCTGATGAATGCCTACATTTCCTTCAAATGGATCAAAAATTGCCACCTTTGAGCACCTTTTCTTGAAACTATCCCTCCCTCTTTTGTGCTTTTCAGAGCACTTATTTGATTCATTATAAGCGCTGTACTGTCAATCTTTATTGGTCTGTCTTTTTCCCTTTCTACAAAGTAAGGTCATTCTCACATGGAAAAAGTTTATAACAAAAAGCAAACTACAATATGATATGCAGTATGGCACTATTTAAATAAATTAAATAAAAGCTTATGAATGGAAATCTAAAAAAACAAAACAAATCAAAGTGAGGATATCTTTATGCCTGGGTCTCTAGCTCATTCTTGATGCTTAATACAGAGTAAAGGAAGGACTATAATATAGATATTTACCAAGAAAGTAAATTTCTGGTAAGAACATACTTGACCTGCTGGGCTCCGGCGATCCTTCCACCTCAGCCTTCCAAGAAGCTGGAACTACAGGTGTGCGCTACCACACCCGGCTAATTTTTGATTTATTGTAGAGATGAGGTCTCGCCAAGTTGCCTAGGTGGATCTCGAACCTGCGGGCTCAAGCAATCCACTCACCTCAGCCTCCCAAAGCGTGGGATTACAGGCTGAGCCACCAAGCCTGGCCCCAGTCTATTTTCTTTTCTTTTCTTTTCTTTTTTTGAGACAGAGTCTCACTCTGTTGCCCAGGCTAGAATGCAGTAGCACGCTCACAGCCACCCCAGCGTCGACCTGCTGGGCTCAGGTGATCCTTCCTCCTCAGCCTTCTAAGTAGCCGGAACTACAGGCGCACACTACCATGTCTGACTGATTTTTGATATATTGTAGAGACGAGGTCTCACCAAGTTGCCCACCTAGTCTTGAACCTACAGGCTTAGGCAATCCTCTAACCTTGGCATCCCAAAGTGCTGGGATTATAGGTTTGAGCCACCATGCCCGACTCCAGTCTTTTTTCTCGTTTGTGTGTTTCTGTATTCTTTTAAATAAAAAATAAATTTTTTTTAGTCAGAGTCTCACTCTGTCTTCTAAGCTGTAAGTGGCATGATCACCACAGCCTTGACCTGCTGGGCTCAGGTGATCCTTCCACCTCAGCCTCCCAAGTAACTGGAACTACAGACATGCACTACCACGCCTGGCTAATTTTTAATTCATTTTTTTTTCATTTATTTATTTTTTTATAGAGACATGGTCTCACTATATTGCCTAGGCTGGTCTCGAACTCCTGGGTTCAAGTAGTCCTCCCACCTCGGCCTCCCAAAGTGCTGGGATGAAAAGTGTGAGCCATCATGCCCGGTGTCAATTTAGCATTTTTAAGTTAATGTTTATATATTGTTCTAACCTGTTTGGGGTTTTTTTGTATCAATGTATCATACACATTTTCTCATATTAGCAGATACTCTTCTAAAACATATTTTTTTATTGCTGCATACATTTCCATCATGTAAAATAAACCAGTTTAACCAATCCCCATTGATTCAATGTTTTCTTATATAGACAGAAGTGTAGTGGTGTAGTGTGGATGCTAACAAAAGGGTGACCTCATGTCTTCCTCCTGTTTTTCTCAGGTTTTGTTACCCTCTTCTGCATCAGAATTCTGTTCTACTAATCCTCTGAGTGTCATCTCAGGACCTTGGTCTCACTCATGGCACGATGGCCAGCCCTCAGGAGCACCTGAGCTGCTCCTCTTCTCCACACTTAGCCTTGAGTGAAAATAAAACCTTCAGTGGACTACAGGATGAACTCACAGCTATGGGCAACCACCCTTCACCCAGGCTTCCTGAGGACCAGCAGGCAAAGGGAATGGTGCGAACCGAGCTAACGGAGGGCACGAGCAGCCCCATCACCACAACAGTGCTGACAAGCATAAGCGAGGATTCCAGGGACCATTTTGAGAACAGCGTTCTTCAGCTAAGGGAACAAGATGAATCCGAGATGGCTGTGTCTCAGGGAAACAGCAACACCGTGGACAGAGAGAGCACGAGTGGAACTGAAGACATCAAGATTCAGTTCAGCAGGTCGGGCAGTGGCAGCGGTGGGTTTCTTGAAGGACTATTTGGATGCTTAAGGCCTGTATGGAACATCATTGGGAAGGCATATTCCACTGATTACAAATTGCAGCAGCAAGGTAAGCTAGAGTATGAACTTGAAAGGTAGTTCTTGTGTAAACACACAATCACCACCATGAACTGGATAACCTTTGACCTGTGGGTAAATTAAGGAATTAGTGCCAGGTGAATATCCCAAGTCAGTTTCCAATAAACCTTCTGAACAGAATAGATTCACATCTGGCGGGTCTTTTTTGGTTAAAACACATCTTTTGCAGTCATTCAATCCAGTGGTGTTCAAAGTAGAGTACATACAAGACAATCCACAGGATTGTAAGAAGAAAATATTAGTACTCCTGTTATTTTATCTCATTATTTACAATTTCTATTGTCATACATGTTTTCAGATATATTTGATATTATAATATGTTGTACAAATATATAATTTATGAGTAATTTTTTTTTTTGAGTTGGAGTCTCACTCTGTCGCCCAGACTGAAGTGCAGTGTCACACTCCCGGCCACCGCAGCCTCGACCTGCTGGGCTCCAGCGATCCTTCCGTGTCAACCTTCCAAGTAGCTGGAACTATAGGCACGCACTACCATGACCAGCTTATTTTTTTATTCATTGTAGAGATGAGGTCTCACCAAGTTGCCCGGGCGGGTCTCGAACCCATGGGCTCAGGCAATCCACTCATCTCAGCCTCCCAAAGCGCAGGATTACAGGCTGAGCCACCGAGCCTGGCTATTTTTAT
>NW_007055592.1:4142-32077 GCF_000164805.1 Carlito syrichta | reverse complement strand
TCAGCCTGTAATCCAGCACTTTGGGAAGCCAAGGCGAGAGGATTGCCTGAGCCCGGGGGTTGGAGACCAGCCCGGACAACTTGGTGAGACCTTGTCTCTACAATAAATCACAAAAAAACTAGCCAGGCATGGTGGTGTGTGTCTGTAGTTCCAGCTACTCGGAAGGCTGAGGAGGAAGGATCACCTAAGCCCAGCAGGCGAGGCTGCAGTGGCCATGAGCGTGCCACTGCACTCCAACCTGGGTGACAAGAGTGAGACTCCAACTCAGAAAAAAAAAAAAACAGAAGCCTCATGGTAATGCCCCTAAAGATTGCAGGACTGCCTTAGGTTGTAGTAAAAAGGAATTATTTGCTTACAGTCAAGGCATAGAGAGATTATGTTTTGAGGAAAGAACAAAAATATCTAACCAATCTTGAAGTATTATTATTTCTAGATCCCACAGTTTTTTTAAAAGTAAGTTTTTAGCTCTTATCATTGTATGTAACGTGTATATCCATATATTCCAGTTCAGATGTTATAATTGTTGAAGCCCTCATGTTCTTTATAATCTCATTTATATTATTTAAAAGACCTTTTTTTCTGATAACAAAAGTAATGTGTGAAATTTGGAAAATTTAGATAAGTTCCAAAAATGTTTTAAATAATTTATGACCCACTGTCTCCTGAGAATAGCCACCATTAATGTTTTCTGTATATATTGTGTTAGTCTATTTGTGTATGTGTGTATACTTTTTTAAAAATGGAGTCTGGTTTACGCCTGTAATCCCAGCATTTTGGAAGGCGGAGGTAAGGATTGCCTGAGCCCAGGAGATTGAGACTAGCCTGGGCAACTTGGCGAGACCTCGTCTTACAATAAATCAATAAAAATTAGCCAGGTGTGATGGCACACACACCTGTATTTCCAGCCATTTGGAAGGCTGAGGCAGAAGGGTCACCTGAGACCAGCAAGTTGAGACTACAGTGGCTGTGAGCATGCCACTGCACTCCAGCCTGGACACAGAGTGAGACTCCAACTCAGGAAAAAAAATATGGAGTCATACTGTTTTGTGACATTTTTTTCACTTCAGGTTGTGAACATTTTCTGTGTCTTAAATATAATTCTTCAGCATTATTTTTAATGACTATTAATATTAAATTGTGTGAATATGCCTATATTTATTTAAGCAATCCCCCATTGCTCAGCACTTAATTTGTTTGCATTTTTAGTTATCAGGAGCCATACTGCAGTGAACATATGTCTACTACTTTACTTTGGCGCACATCTTTGATTAGTCCTTAGGATCAATTCCTAGAAGAAGAAAAGTTGGGTTCAAAAGATTTGTTGTTTTAAAGCTTTAGATACATATCTTTGTAGCCTTATGTAAATGATTAAGGGTTTATGAGTTCTCTCATCAAGAAATTCTGGAAGGGAAAAAGTATGAGCCAAAAATGAGATTCTGTTTTATTTATTTTATAACTGAATTTTGGACTCTGGGACCCTCCCCTAAAAGTCTGTTCATCTCTTTTAGCCAAGACTGTTGACAGTTTTTCCACAATGGCCAGTAGACCACTTTTCTCATGAGTTCAATTTTTCCTATTTCTGAAATACTCCCTCTTAAACCAAATACCAACTTCTCCCTGATACCTGTTTTCCATAAGTGCGTTGGAATTTACTGGTAAATCTGTCAGTTCCAGGTACTTCTCATGATCTGTCAGCCACATCATCCATTCCTGCTCTGTGCAGAAATTCTGTCAGTCTCTGGTTTTATGTGTGTGTATCTATCTATCTTCCTCTTTCATACATACTCCAATACCCTGAACATTCCACCCTCATCCTTCCTCTCCCCATAATTTGAAGGTTTTAAAAAAATAAAGTCATTCTTTGCCAAAGAAAAGTTGGGGATTAGTATGTTAAACAGTATTATTATCTTTTAAATTGGGAATAAATGTAAGCACAAAGAGTAAAATAAAGATCACTTATCCCACAATCCAGAGAAAACAATTCTTAACCTATTACTTTCTAAAAGTTCTCCATTCTTTAGTTAGACACAAAACCTACTAATAACTGCTTATGTGATAAACTACATTTGGTTTTTAGGGTCTTCACTTGTTCTGTCTCCTACTTATATTGGTGATAACTCGAAGGTCTCAGGATCTAAATGCATTGTTGAGGTTCAGACGCATAGAAGAGCAAGTAGACATATCCTGTATGTCTGCTAAAAGGAGCCTTTTCATTTTGTCATTGTTCTACAACATAGTATTTGATTTTTGATTGATGATATGACTTTCAAAAAGGTTTATTTCAGAAATAAATAAGAAACAGGCCTGGTCAATTTAGGTGCCTAACTGTTCAGCAGATTGCAGGATATCCTACTGAGGACTAGTGCTGCTGTGCGCCAGAAAAGAGATTTGCTGGCCAGAAACAAAGTGTAGTGTTTTCCTTGTCAGCTCTGGGATCAGGGAGCTTATCTTTAATCCTGTATTGCAGTTAACCAAAGGATAGCACATGTAGCAGATGCATCCCTACATTTGGTACTTATGAAGAAATTCAACTAGATTTTTTTAAATGTTAGCAATGCCCTCATCTCCCTTTTAATATATTGATAGTGAAGCCCAAGTAAGGTAGTATGTATAAATTAAATATTTTATTGCCAAATAGTTTCCAGTCTCAAAGCAAGCATTGCCATAGCCACATCTGAATAAACAAAGGAGAATGTCTGCCTTAAAGCAGGTGGGCATGTGGCTTTTTCTCAGTTCTAGGAATCATGGTAAATATTGGAATTAAGACAGTAGTTATAGCAATGAATCAAAGAGAAGTTAAAAGCCGGAGATGAGTGCCAATGAGACAGATAGAAAAGCAGCAAAGTCTGGGACTAGTCCTAGAGAGAGTATAGCCAGTTCTCTATTTATGCGGTTACTTATCTTGCTTGTCAATTATCTAGGTTCTCAATTTTGTACATACTTATTCCTTTCTTTTTTCTGCCGTTTTTTCATCCCTTGACTCCTTACTAGATATTGACAGGGACTTTGAATCCTGGCAGAGAGTACTAAATTCTCATCAATCAATTTTACTTTTGGTAAAATTAGTTCTGGTAAAAACTAGTTCTGGTAAAAAGATTGATGGAAACATAGTGGAAATATTACTTTATTTTACATTCTGTGTTCTTTAATTACCAATACTATCCCCTTTATTTTTCTGTGGATAATTAAGACGTGGCTGAACATAGTTGAATAGCACAGGCATGAGGTAGAGGTTTGTAGCAGATAATTTTATTATTTATAATAATATCCTGAACACTTGGTATCTGAGCACCAAATGTATTTGTCATTTGTATTTTAGTAATTAATATATTTCTTATTTCATAAGAAAACTAAATAATTGGCATCATTTCTAAAAATAAGTAAATTACAATGCAAGCATCATAAAGTCATGTGAAGCCTGGAACCATGACTCACACCTGTAATTGCAGCACTTTGGGAGTCCGAGGAGGAAGGATTACTTGAGCCCAGAAGTTCAAGATCAGCCTGGAAAACATAGCAAGACCCATTTCTACAAAAAATTTTAAAAATTAACCAGGTGTGGTGGCATGCTTTCTAGTTCTAGCTACCCCAGAGGCTGAGGCAGGAGAATCACTTGCGTTTGAAGCTGCAGTGAGCTAGAAATGCCCCACTGCGCTTCAGACTGAGTGACAGAGTGAGATCTTGTCTCTTAAAAAATAAAAATAAATAAACAGTGTGGATGGATTTATGACTGATTTGTCATACTCAATGATCTATCACAAAAGCAGAAAACTGAGTACCACATGTTCTCACTCATATGTGGACCTTGAACAATTACTATAATGCTATAAGAAAGGGAATGGCGGTAGTGGGAGACTGCCAGGGGAGGGGGACACACCTCATCAACGAGAGTACCTGCATAATGAATATTTGTATACCTAACCCTGAATTGTACCCCACATATTTAAAATGAAAAAAATAAAAATAAAGCAATATGAAAAGAAAGGATTATTTAACAAATTGTTTCAGAATCATGAAATAGCAATATGGGCCAGGCTCGGTGGCTCAGCCTGTAATCCCAGCAATTTGGGAGGCAGAAGTGAGTGGATTGCCTGAGCCCGTGGGTTCGAGACCCGTCTGGGCAACTTGGTGAGACCTCATCTCTACAATAAATCAAAAAACTAGTTGAATGTGGTAGTACTAGCGCGCCTGTAGTTCCAGCTACTCGGAAGGCTGAGGCGGAAGGATCACTGGAGCCCAGCAGGTCGAGGCTGCAGTGGCCGGGAGCGGCCATTGCACTCCAGTCTGGGCGACAGAGTGAGACTCCAACTCAAAAAAAAAAAAGAAAAAGAAATAGCAATATGGAAAAAATTTACATCTATCCTCACCAAAATAAGCTCCAGATGGATGTAAAAGTTAAATTTTGTAAAAACAACTATAGATAGCTTTTAGAAGATAGACCAGGCAGTAGAAGAAATCCCAAAGGAAATTAGACATTTATATAAAACATTTTGTTCAAAAATAATTTTTAAAAACTTGTAAAAATGTCATTTTTTTGGTATCAAATAAATATGGAAAGAACTTCTTCAAGTTTATGAGAATTATATGACCCTAATAGATAAATGGACAAAAGAGTTTTGATAATTTCTACAAAGCAGAGGTGAGTATTAAACAATTGTGGACGAAATACTCTACATCACTGGCAATTAAACTAATGCAAACTTATAAGACACTATTTTATACCTCATTAAATTAGAAAAAAATGATAATATTTACGGCTGGCACAGGTGTGGTGAAACCAATAAATTCATACATTGCCACTGTCAGCAAAAACTAGCGAAATCCTTTGGAATAACAATTTGGAACATATGTATTCCAAGAGCTAGGAAACTTTGGGATTGAATCTGGGGAAATAATAATCAAATTTAAATTCACAAGACAAAAAGATGGAAACACTTAAGCACCAAAGGTAGGAGGGTCCAGTTAAAAACAACAATTAAAACGTATAATATAGCCGGGCTCAGTGGCTCAGCCTGTAATCCTGCGCTTTGGGAAGCTGAGGCGAGTGGATTGCCTGAGCCCGCGGGTTCGAGACCCGCCTGGGCAACTTGGCGAGACCTCATCTCTACAATAAAATCAAAAAATTAGCCGGGCATGGTAGCGCGCGCCTGCAGTTCCGGATACTCGGAAGGCTGAGGCGGAAGGATCGCTGGAGCCCAGCAGGTCGAGGCTGTGGTGGCCGGGAGCGGCCACTGCACTCCAGTCTGGGCAACGGAGTGAGACTCCAACTCAAAATTTTAAAAAAAGGTATAATAAAAACTGTACACAAAGGATACATAATATATGAAAAAAGTACAAGAAAAGTATACACCACACACAACTTTTATATAGCTATAAACATGAACAAAAATTAGGAGGGAAAATGACAAGTGAATTTGGGATGGGATTTCAGATAATATATTTGTTTTTTCTGATTTTTTAAAATTTTGTCTAATGTTTAACAGTAAATAAATATTGAGTTAATGGGGTGGGGGAAGACACCCAAACATTGATCTAATCTTAGCAGTTACTGTATTAAAAATTAGGGTAACTTGGGCTTGTATAATGTTGTTCAAAGACATACGGGGGTAGACCCATGAAAAACTGGAATTTATTTATAAAAAATTATGCATTTACTCTTACATGTTTAAACTTCAGTCACCCTCAAAGTCCTCTCCGTCTGATGCAGTACACCTGGTAAGACACTTTTTCCACTGCTCAAAACAATTTTTGAGCTCATCAATTTTGATGCCTTTTAGTTCTTTTGCCTTTCTGTTTGTTTGTTTATTTGTTTGTTTCCCCTCTTCCATCCGAAAAACATCTCCCTTTGAGGACTTTTTTCATGGGAGAAACCAAAAAAAAAAAACCCCAAAAGTCATTTGGGCGAGATCGGGTGAATGGAGAGGGTGGGCATGGGGGTCATAGCGTTTTGGGTCAAAACTGCTGAACACTCAGCGCCGTGTGGGCAGGTACGTGTCATGGTAAAAGAACCAGTCACTTGTTTGCTGCGACTCGGGCATTTCTTCCCCAAATCAGCAAATTGTGATGCAACTTTCTCAAAACTTCCAGATGAAAACTCTGGTTGACTGATCCGGAGGAGCAAGTTCTGAGTGTACTACAAGGGGCCTGCCCTCCAGAAGATAATTTCATTTTGGGGGGTAACCACACATATTGCCCAGTTATGTTCTTGTACCAGAGTCCAGTAAAAAATACTTTATTCATCCCCACAGAATGGTCAGAGCGACACTGTTTTTAGTCCTTCACTGGACCCCTTATGAGGAAAATTTCTTACAACGTGCCATCAACAACTGTATACCGCGTGTGCTGCACGAATAACCGGTGGGAATGAGAGTGAGATTTCATGCGCCACTTAATATTTGTCATAGAAGTCCTAAAGAGACGGAAAATAGACACAGCTGTAACTTGATGTTTGCTTGCAAATCTCACATTAGTGATTTCGTATTCATGAGCTATTTCTTATTTTAGGGAGATGTGCTTTTATAGAGCATCTATTCAATTTCAATAGAGCAGAAACCTTTAATATTGATCACATCAGGAGAATGGACGAATACCCGTGTTGTGACCACCCTTACTACTACTCTTTTCTGTGCTACATAGTTATAATTTAAAGATCAAGTTTTAGCCATTATAATGAGAAAACACGTATTACAAATCTATAGAATTTCTTTTTTCTTAAGGTAGGGAAAATTAGAGAAGTGGGAAATTGTAGCCCACTTCTAGATACAGATGAACTCTTCTTTCTGCTCTGGCTTCATCAGTGTAGTAGACAGTGAATTGATTTGCTTTCAAGGTCAGAATATCTTTTGAGGCTAACTCAGCACTACTTTGTTCCATTTTCTGCAAGCAGTGGCCTTTTAGTGATCTGACAAGAATCTCTCATAACCTTTAAACATTGTCATCTTCCTTCTTCTCACTCTGTGGGGCTCCAAACTCTTTGATTTTTATTTCTTAACTGTGGTAATACCATGGTAAGAAGCGATACAAGAAGGATCAGTGGATTATATTTTTTTTAAGTTTCATGAGATTAAAGCACATATTGATTGAATTTTTGAAGCTCTTTACTTAAAATAGCATTTTATTCATTATTAAAGTGATACAGACTTATGGTTAAAAAATAATAATAATGCAGAAAAGGATAAAGAAACACAATATGAGTCACAAATAATGCCATCACTTAGAAATGACCCCTGTTAAGTTTTTGTTGCAACAACAACAACAACAAAAATCAAACTCTAAGGAAAAGAGAAACTTGAAAACATTGTAGCTATATGAGTAAACATATCATGACTAATGACTAATAGCCCTCTCAGTGATTTCAGGAGAGGCAATGTGGTATAATGGAAAAACACTGCTCCTGGAACCCCAGTGCTGTGGTTCTAGGTCCAGTTCTGTCACTTATCAGCTATGTGATTTTGGATAATTTACTTAACCACCCTATGCCCTTGGTTTTTTCATCTTTAAACAAGTATAATAAAGCCAGACCTGTCAGGTTGTTGTAAGGATTGGACATATGCTATCTATAAAGCTTTATGCTGGTGCATGGTATATAGTAAGTACTCAGTGAAAGGTAAATATTAATATAAGTAGTATGCATAATTAGGTTCTTAAGAGAGTATCATTAAAAACTCATTCAGGCTGGGTATGGTGGCTCACACCTGTAATCCCAGCACTTTGGGAGGCTGAGGTGAGAGGATTGCTTGAGCCCAGGAGTTCAAGACCAGCCTAGGCAACATAGCGAGACCTTGTCTCTATAGAAAATAAAGACATTAGCCGGGTGCGCCTGTAGTCCCAGCTACTCAGGAGGCTGAGGCAGGAGAATCACCTGAGCCCAGGCAGTCAAGGCTGCGGTGAGCTGTGATGGTGTCATTACACACCAGCCTGAGCAACAAGCAAGACCCCTGACTCAAAAAACAAACAAGGCCGGGTGCAGTGGCTCAAGCCTGTAATCCTAGCACTTGGGGAGGCTGAGGTGAGGGGACTGTCTTAGCTCACGGGTTCAAGAACAGCCTGGGCAACTCAGCGAGACCTCATCTCTACAATAAATCAAAAAATTAGCGGGGCATGGTGGCTCGCACCTGTAGCTCCGACTACTTGAAAGGCTGAGGCAGAGGGCTCACCTGAGCCCAGCAGGTTGATGCTGGGGTGGCCATGAGCATGCCTGGGCAACAGAGTGAGACTCCAACTTAAACAAACAAACAAACAAAAACAAAACTCAATCAGCAAGAAATCAATAAGCATTTGCAGTAGAAATTCACAGAGAGCCGGACTTGGTGGCTCAGCCTGTAATCCCGCGCCTTTGGGAGGCTGAGGTGAGTGGATTGCCTGAGCCCACGGGTGAGACCCGCCTGGGCAGGTGAGACCTCATCTCTACAAAAAATCAGCCGGGCGTAGTAGCGTATGCCTGTAATTCCGGCTACTGGGAAGGCTGAGGCGGAAGGATCACCAGAGCCCAGCAGGTCGAGGCTGCGGTGACCAGGAGCGGCCACTGCACTCCAGTTTGGGCGACAGAGTGAGACTCCAACTCAAAAAAAAAAAAAAAAAGAAAGAAATTCACAGAGGTCTATAACAACACCCATAATGGGTGATGGTTAGGGGTAGTGGTGTAGAGGGAGATGGGAAAATGGACTGAACATTCAGGCTTGAGGTGAGATAGGGCTGCAGGAATGTCAGGATATGTTTTGTTTAGAATAGAATATATCAGAGATCTCTGGTCTGCTTTACTTCAGTGGTTAAAAATTGATACAAACTAATGCATATGAATATTTGATCTATAGTCCCAAGGTGCATAGGAAAGCGATGTCTTTTGGTGGGAGACAGAGGGTGATGACGAAATCGGTACCTTCAGATGGCCTTGTAGAATGGTTCAATTCTGAGATCTCTTCAAGCTTATTTCTCACTTGTGTGCCTAGATACTTGGGAAGTGCCATTTGAAGAGATCTCAGAGCTGCAGTGGCTGGGTAGTGGAGCCCAAGGAGCTGTCTTCTTGGGCAAGTTCCGAGCGGAAGAGGTGGCCATCAAGAAAGTGAGAGAACAGAATGAGACGGATATCAAGCATTTGAGGAAGTTGAAGCACCCTAACATCATCGCATTCAAGTAGGTCAAGGCTTGTTGGGTTTTTTTGGTGTTTTTTGTTTTTTGTTTTACGACATTTTCTTTCCCCCAATGTATGCAGTCAAGTTTCTGCTTTAAGAAGCATTTCAGAAACATCCTGTAGACTTAGCACTGCACTAGGTGCTATATGGGAGGGAACCAAAGAACTGTTAAATTTGAGTCTTGTCCTTAAGCAGCTCATAATCCAGTAGTTCATTTTGCCAGAGTATGTGCTGCTTGGAAGGGGGGTACACATGGGGCAGGGGAGGAAGAAGTGGATTCCTGCCAAGCAGTCAGATCTGCTGCATCAATGTCATTTATCAGTGGGATGACAGAGGTTACTTCATATAACCTAAGCATCCTGCAATTCAGTTAAGAAAACGAAGCTAATATCTGAAGTGGTCAGTGAACAATCAGTCTCTGTGTAATAAATAACGTGTTCTTATTAGTTTCTGTTGGCATCCTTTCTTAAATATTAACTTATAATAACAGGTACCTATAGACTGTTGCTTTGGATTTTGCTAGATCCCCTTTCAAGTAATGCCACTCAGCTTTCTAAATCTCATGACAGCAGAGTTATCAATATTAGTAAGCTATATTCGTTTCACAAAGTGGTTGTTCTTGAGAGTATGTGAGCATATTTTTCTAATCTAGACCATTCTCTTCATAATATTGACCGGGATCCTTAACAGAAGGAATATAGTCAAAGGTTAAATTGTCTAAGGCACCAAACTTGGAAGTGCTGAGCTTTAAATATATGTAATTTCTTCTGCCTGAATCTTGAGTTCTCTCCCTTGCTAGCCTTTAAATGTTGTTCTAGGCTTGAACAAATAAATGGTAATTTAGAGGAGGAAAGGGAAGAACAGGAAAGGTAACCTTTAGGTAGGATGAAAGTTTAGGCAGGGCTCAGTGGCTCAGTGAATTGCCCGAGTGAATTCACCCGAGGCGAGTGAATTGCCTGAGCCCGCGGGTTCGAGACCAGCCCGGGCAACTTGGTGAGACCTCATCTCTACAATAAATCAAAAATTACCTGATTGTGGTAGTGCATGTCTGTAGTTCCGGCTACTGGGAAGGCTGAGGCAGAAGAATCGCCTAAGCCCAGCAGGTCAACTCTGGGGTGGCCATGAGTGTGCCACTGCACTCCAGCCTGGGTGACAGGATGAGATTCCAACTCAAAAAAGAAAAGTTTAGAAACCAGAGCTTCTTGGTGTATTTGTATGTACTTTTCATTCCTGGAGAACACTATGACCAATGAAGCTACACCTAAGAGTGGAGAAACTTATAAATCCCCCTTCCCCAAACTAGAAGGAACTTCTCCCAACCTCAAGAGGGAGCCTTCCTTGATAAAACTCTCATTGTAAAGCTAAAAATGCCATGTGATAAGTCTTCATTGGAATCACACCCCCAAAGTAAGGAAGAGAAATCTTAGGTACAGGTTTTGTAGAAGGGGTTTAAATGAGTACTGAGGTGGCATTTTGATTCTCAAACAAGACCCCTTTGGGGAAGGGAAAGATGTGTGAAAGGAAGGGACACATTCAGCTGGAATACTAAGAGACTGAGAAAAGTATTAGGAATAATTTCCCTGTGGAAGGGACATTCATAGCTGGCAGAGGACATGAGAGAGCTTTAGTTGTATAGTCATTCTGTCACTGGTTGCCTTGCTAGGACCAGGAGGATATGTGATTCAAATGAAATGCCATAGAGACCAACTATAATCTTACCAAAGATGATAAATGTCAGAAGACAATGGAAGGATTATTTTAAAGAGGTAGACTATCAGAGACCCCCCCCTTCTTTTCTTCATTTAACTTCACTGAGATGATCACCACGTCCAGTATTCTACATCTTCCCAATTGGAAGGAAGAGTCAGGAACTTCTAAACTTAGATAGCTAGGACATTGACTTTGAAACACGAAATGTTTTTAGATTAGTATGGCATTTTGGCTTTTTGAAGTGACCTAGGCTGTGTGTCCCAGATAAGAGGGCTTCCCAGCAGGGTATCCTGAGTAACTAAAGGTAGAAATGTGGTAAGATGGAAGTATGAGAAGCTTTGTTTTTACTTCCTGTGTTCTGCTTTTTCCTTTTTCCTCCTAGTCTTTTTCCCACCTCACCCTTCTGGCCTCCTACCTACATATGTAGTTGTCAGCATCATTGGACATGTATTGCCATGTTAGTGCCTAACTCTTGAGGCTGGAGATACTTGAATAGTCTTTACCTCTACATGGAAAACAATAGTGAGACTGTGTCCCTGATCCATTACACCATGCTCTTAGGCATTGTGCAGTGTTATGTTTGCAGCCATCTGTGCCATGTGTTGCTTGGCCAATGAATCCCATTCAGGACCATCTGGAAGATATGAGGGTGTAATGAGATTTTAGTACATCTCTCTAGATACTGATTTCTGGGCTTACAGTTTCTTTTGAAGTTAGTAGGAACCATGGACAGAAGGAGAAGTATAAAATAAGGATACTAAGCCGGGTTCGGTGGCTCAGCCTGTAATCCCGTGCCTTTGGGAGGCTGAAGTGAGTGGATTGCCTGAGCCTGCAGGTTCGAGACCCGCCTGGGCAGCGAGACGTCATCTCTACAATAAATCAAAAAATCAGCCGGGCATGGTAGCGCATGCCTGTAATTTCAGCTACTTGGAAGGCTGAGGCAGAAGGGTTGCCGAAGCCCAGCAGGTCGAGGCTGTGGTGGCCGGGGGCGGCCACTGCACTCCAGTCTGGGCGACAGAGTGAGACTCCAACTCAAAACAATAAAATAAAATAAAATAAGAATACTAAATCTCATGATAGCAGAGTTATCATAATAGCAGATTTAGTATTCTTATCTTATACTTTGCCTATATTCTTTTTTCATCCATTTAAAAAAATCTTTTAGCTGGGCTCGGTGGCTCAGCCTGTAATCCCGTGCCTTGGGAGGCTGAGGTGAGTGGATTGCCTGAGCCCGCGGGTTCGAGACCTGCCTGGGCAACTTGGTGAGATCTCATCTCTACAATAAATAAAAAATTAGCTAGGCGTGGTAGCGTGCGCCTGTGATTCCGGCTACTCGGAAGGCTGAGGTGGAAGGATCACCGGAGCGCAGCAGGTGGAGGCTGTGGTGGCTAGGAGCGGCCACTGCACTCCAGTCTGGGTGACTGTGAGACTCCAACTCAAAAAAAAAAAAAAATCTTTTAAGAAATCCCAACATAACTGTTCCTAATGGAATTCAGTGCCAAGGGGAAGAAAAGGTAGCGATTAGAAGTGATTATAGGGCTGTTATTTATAGCTACTAAGAAACCTTGTCATAGTACAGGGCTGATGCAATGATTGCTCCTCATTCCTCAGTCAAAAGAGATTAAACGTGCATAACATGTCACTGTTAGACCCTTTCTGTATTTGTATTATAAGTTAAAACATAGTTGAATAAGTACCTTCAAACAAATATTTATCTTGATATTCTTAAGCTCATTGCATTATTCCTGCCCTATTCATTATTTCTTTGTAATGATAATTAAATCATTTGTTTGTAGTTGCTGTATGCTTATGCTTCACCAAGCATTCTTAAAAGTCATATAACAGAACTTGAAAAAAATTGTATTAAAAATCAAGATGAGAATTCTCGGCTGGGCTCAGTGGCTCAGCCTGTAATCCCAGCACTTTGGGAGGCTGAGGTGAGTGGATTGCCTGAGTCCGCGGGTTCGAGACCTGCCTGGGCAACTTGGCAAGACCTCATCTCTACAATAAATCAAAAATTAGCCGGGTGTAGTAGTGCGTGCCTGTAGTTCTAGCTATTTGGAAGGCTGAGGCGGAAGGATCACCGGAGCCCAGCAGGTCGAGGCTGCGGTGACCGGGAACAACCACTGCACTCTAGTCTAGGTGACAGAGTGAGACTCCAACTCAAAAAAAAAAAAAAAAAAAGAATTCTGGGTAGCCTAGAAAATGATAGGAGAGTAATAGAAATTGCTTTGTGGCATTTGACAGGCTCATCAAAGCAGAGAAAAATGAAGACGAATTATACTTCTTCATAACCTGCTATTGTTATAAAATCTTTGCATGATCAGTGCCTTCTGCCATGACCTCTAAATTCTTTTATCACGTATTCCTAAGAGATAGAGCAGGAGTTGATATCTGGCTGAAAACTTTAACTGGATGTCTTACAGATAGTGTACTCTGTTAACTTCTCTAGAAAGTTTCAAAGGAAGGCATATATACCCATAAGAGATGAGACACAAAACTATATATGGTCATTCTTCTTCTCTCATTCTGAAAACAAAACTGTGAAGTAGATTTACCATGATCATCTCCACTTTTATGAAATAATGATATTAGCACAAGAATCCCTAATATGCTTTTCTATGCAGAAGCTAAAGAGCTGCAAGGGAGGCAGTGTAGTATAGTGAATGATAGGTGCATGGGCTTTGAAGTTAGGCAGACTGGGTTTCAGTCCAAGCTCTGTCCCCCGTGAGTCATATGATCTAGTTATGAGTAGGACAAGCCACTTTCTCATTCTGAGCCTTACCTTAAAACTGAAAAAAGTACTATCTATCTTATAATGGTTTGGAGCATTGTAAATAAGACAAATAAACATGGAAACATGCCTGAAAAAGTAGATGTTCTTTCATGTAAGTATCCTGCCTCCTACTCCATGCCTTTGCATGTGTCATTGTGAAGACTTTTTTCAGCTAAGAAAGTTGCGGTGAAGTTAAGAAACATTTATCAAAGACTTGCTGTGAACCTCTAGGCCTTGTAGTGGAAAAGAAAAGATCTTAAAGTCCTAGAAAGTCCTTTCCCTTCTAGGAGCCTATAATCTACATGGGGAGAGAGAGAGGGAGAGAGAAAGAGAGAGAGAGAGAGAGAGAGAGAGAGAGAGAGAGAGAGAAAGAAAAGCACTAATGACTGCTATATACTGTAGGAATTTAGAGAAGAGAAAGATCTTTTGGGACTGGAATAATCAGGAAAGTCTTCATGGAAGATGTAGAAATTCATGGAAATATAGATGCATACATAGATATATAATATGTTGTATAACATTACTTTTATTCTAAACAAATATTTTTCAAATATGTAAGCTTATATAAGATAGAAAACTGACTTTTTTTTGGTCCTCAGTCTAGTTAGTTATTTTAAATTTGAGTAGTTTAAAATTCAACAAATAAGCCGGGCTCGGTGGCTCAGCCTGTAATCCCAGCACTTTGGGAGGCTGAGGTGAGAGGATTGCCTGAGCCCGCAGGTTCGAGACCCACCTGGGCAACTTGGCGAGACCTCATCTCTACAATAAATCAAAAACATTAGCCGGGCATGGCAGCGCATGACTGTAATTCCAGCTACTTGGAAGGCTGAGGCAGAAGGATCACCGGAACCCAGCAGGTTGAGGCTGTGGTGGCCGAGAGTGGCCACTGCACTCCAGTCTGGGTGACAGAGTGAGACTCCAACTCAAAAAAAAAAACAAATTCAACAAATAATATTTAAAATAATAACATTTTGAATTCTATTTCTGTATACTACATATAAAACCCTCTATTTAAGTCTGAAAGAAAGATATTTTAAATTGTTCTTAACAATCTAAAACAACATCGTATCCAACCTACACAAACCTCAGGAAAGGGTGCTCTTTGTCCCATAATGGAATGTCCCATAAAAAAGGCACCAGATGCAGCAAAGCACATCAGTATCTGGAGTAAACAAAACAAGTAAAAATTGTCCATGTGCTTTCTAATAGGGAAACCTATTGACTAGGGAGGTTTTAATGCTAATTTAAGAATCAGGAAGGCTGGGCATGGTGGCTCACACCTGTAATCCCAGCACTTTGGGAGACCAAGGTGAGAGGCTTGCCTGAGACCACAGGTTTGAGACCAGCCTGAGCAACTTGGTAAGACCTCATCTCTACAATAAACCAAAAAACTATCTGGGCGTGGCCGGGCTCAGTGGCTCAGCCTGTAATCCCGCGCCTTGGGAGGCTGAGGTGAGTGGATTGCCTGAGCCTGTGGGTTCGAGACCTGCCTGGGCAGCGAGACCTCATCTCTACAATAAATCAAAAAATCAGCTGGGCGTGATAGCGCATGCCTGTAATTTCAGCAACTTGGAAGGCTGAGGCAGAAGGATCGCCTGAGCCCAGTAGGTGGATGCTAGGGTGGCCATGAGCGTTCCACTGCACTCCAGTCTGGGTGACAGAGTGAGACTCCAACTCAAAAAAAAAAAAGAATAAAGAAAAAAAATCAGAAACTATTATCTATACACATTTTTAAAATAATTTGGATACAAAATTGTTTTTTATTAAGTTTATGAAATATTCTTAAATATATATTTGTATACATATGTGTGTATTTATGTACTTGTTTGTGTTTTCTTGGAAGGGGTGTTTGCACTCAGGCCCCATGTTACTGTATTATCATGGAATACTGTGCCCACGGACAACTCTATGAGGTCTTGCGAGCCGGCAGGAAGATTACACCTCGATTGCTAGTCGACTGGTCCACAGGAATTGCGAGTGGAATGAATTATTTGCACCTCCACAAAATTATTCATCGTGATCTCAAATCACCTAAGTGAGTTCGGGAGCTAATTTTTTAGCTGTTTTGTTTTGTTGTTTTAAAAGAAGGAATTTCTATCAATCATTTAATGCAGTTTTCAGACATCATGCTTTCAGTTCAGTTTAAATCAGCACAGTGGGTAATTCTGTTTGCACACCTTTCAGATTATTGTTGACCTATGACCTAGATACTTATATGGGCAGGTGTGTCCAGCTTCCTGACATTAATTTTCTCTTTTTGTTGCTTTTAAATTATACATCTGTGAAACAAAATTCATTACCATCTGAAGTATTCCATCATCTCAGATAATTAATGCCAAGCTTTCCCACTTGAAGGCCTGATTCGTTGTTTTCCTACTGTGTTCCAAAAACTGTTTTTAACCAAGTTTCAGAAATGTATATAATACAAAGGATCAAGCAGAGGCAGAGAAAAAATTAAAACATTAGAACTAAAACTTGTTCACAAAATGTATGTCATAAGATTCTTCTGTCTAGTTGTTAGAGGTGGTCTACAGATTTGGCTTTGAATTTCCAAGAGTCTAAGTAAGCAAAGGAGGAAATAAACAGTTACAAGGTTTACAGTGGCCATTAAAAAAATAATAAAACCTGGCTATTTAAGAAAAGCAGAAATCTTTCTAATAATCTCTGTTTTCAAAATGATTTTTGGCTACTAATAACTACTTGAAGAGTAGTGTTTGGTGTGGTAAAGTGGCTCCTGCCTGTAATCCTAGCACTTTGGGAGGCCAAGGTGGGAAAATCGCTTGAGGCCAGGAGTTTGAGACTGCAGTGAGTTATGATTGTGCTACTATATTCCAGCCTGAGCAACATAGCAAGACCCTGTCTCTGAATGAATGAATGATTGAGGAGTGTTTATTCAGTTCCCTAAAATTGCACAAAGAAAAGGATTATTAAAATGGTATATTGCAATGTAGCTACTATTTTGAAGCATTATTTTTATAATTTCTCATCACATTTTGGTTTAGATAAACAGAGGATTGGCTGGGCTCGGTGGCTCAGCCTGTAATCCCACACTTTGGGAGGCCGAGGTGAGTGGATTGCCTGAGCCCGAGGGTTCGAGACCCACCTGGGCAACTTGGCGAGACCTCATCTCTACAATAAATCAAAAAATTAGCCAGGTGTAGTAGCATGTGCTTTGTAGTTCCAGCTACTTGGAAGGCTGAGGCGGAAGGATCGCCAGAGCCCAGCAGGTCAAGGCTGCGGTGGCCAGGAGCGACCACTGCATCCAGTCTGGGCGACAGAGTGAGACTTCAATTAAAAAAAAGAAAAAGAAAAACAGAGGATTAATCTCTTTTTAAAATATAATATATAATAATATAAAGCATAATGCTTCCATGGTTTACAACATTTTTTTGGATTCATTATCACATCTTCTTTAGTCCTGGCAAAAATGATGTGAGATGGATGTGACAAGTATCATTATTCGTATTGGATATAAGAGAAACTAGGCATTAGCCCATAGTCATTGGGTAGGGCAAAAACCCAGACTTCTGAACCAAAGGCTACTGCATCCTTATGTGGAGGTAAGGAATTCACAAAGAATCCTGCCTCATCTCCTTGGAAGGTATAAATCAGTCCTTCATGATCAACTTCTCAACAGCCCTTATTTATCGTAACAGTGTTAATCACAGTGCTTAGTTGACTGAACAACTCCTCCTTGCTTTACTTGCAAATAAACATTATTATATAATGTTCATTTCTTCTGTTTGCATTCCTTTTTTTTTTTTTTTTTTGACGTGGAGTCTCACTCTGTCACCCAGGCTGGAGGCCAGTGGCATGCTCATGGCCACTGCAACCTTGACCTGCTGGGCTCCAGCGATCCTTCCACCTCAGCCTTCCAAGTAGTCAGAACTATAGGTGCACGCTACCACACTTGGCTAAGTTTTTTTGTTTTGTCTTGTTTTATTGTAGAGACAATGTCTTGCCAAATTGCCCGGGCTGGTCTTGAAACTGTGAGCTCCAAAAGTGCTGGGATTACAGGCTGAGCCACCGAGCCAGGCCCTCTGTTCACATTCTTAACACAACCTGTTGCTTTTTCCATCCGTTACATACAAGTAAAGTACATGAAATAATTGTCGAAGGCCTCTTGAATAGTCTCCTTTTTTGTTGTTGTTGTTTAAATAATTTATTAATATCTGTTAAGTTAAAATCCCAACGGGGCCTCCAGAATGTTAGGTCAGACCCACCAGGGATGTGGGTGTCTGGTGTGTGATTTGGTTCCACGTGAAAGATGCAAAGAGTTACCCAGAAATTAGACTGGAAAATATAGTTCATTTAAAAAGTAAATTAGAGAGAGAGAGGAGATTCACCTCTCCAAGGGAGAGGAGAGGGGCAAGGCTAGGAAACATGGCGACCGTGACTCAAGGAGCCACAGGGTCAGACTAGGGCTTAACAAAGCAATGACCTGAATAGTCTCCTTTTTAAGCACCTTGTTATCGCTGAGAATTAATTTTAGAGGGAAAAGTCAGGAAATTGTAGAATAAAATCACATGCTACTCTCCTTAACTTCTGCCATTTAAAGATTAGCGTAGAAGTTGGTTATCCTGTGAGCCTTTCCTTCTATTAACAAGAGGCAGCCTTGGCCTCTTTGGGTTTCAAGTTAACTTCGAGAAGACAAAGATCAATCTGACTTGCTGTAACAAGAAACCATATTACCTACATTAAATCGGCAGGTTGCGTGAACCCAACTTTGTCTCAGAGAAGATTTCAAAAAAGTTCCAACATTATACTATCTCTAGTCTCCTCTCAAGTTCATTCCCTCTTGTCATGTCAACAGAGGCAGAAGAGGAAGTTCCTAGAAAAAGTTCCCTCTTTCTAGGGGTTTATCACCTTCTCTGACTTTTATAATATATGATACCATCAATTCTCCAATTATCTAAGATATCCCATAATATTTTAATCCTATGCATTTTCGCTAAGACTAACACAGTTAAATAAAAACTCCTAAATTATATAAATTTTATGTATCAGCTGCAGAACCAGGATGTGGATAAAAGTATTCTAAAAGCAACTGTAAGCACCAAGCTGTTCAGAAGAGAGCCATTGGCATTGGTGATATGGGTAGGGCAAGAGTGAAATACCTGGGTCAAACTGAGAAAGGAGGGAATGGAGTCTGATATTTTTTGTTTTCTAGTGCTCTCGATTCTGATACTATTTGAGTATTCAACCTCTTCTCATTAAAAATAGGTCCTTTTATCATTTAGCTTCTGAAACCCTAACTCATTAACATTCTGAGGTTCTAAACAGGTTACTTCAAGTGAATTCAGTCTAGTGTATAGATTCAGCACCAGATTGTATTCATATTTAAGGTTAGCAAAAGCAGTTGGCCCCAGGTCTCATTCAGATAATTACTGTGAAAAGTAAAACTTTTGACTGGCGTGGAACCTATTTAAGCTTAGGTTTACCTTAGCACCAGTGAAATCCCAACACATATATTAGCCTTGAATATAATGAATCCCTTGTGTCATGGGCTCATTTATGATATTGGTTGACTATCACTTAAATAGTGTTTTTTAAAGAGTATTTTCTTAGTGGGTCAGCTAAAATGGGTACTCTACGTATCTTACCTCATTTAATTCAAGTGAAAATTCAATGAGAAATTCAATGAGATCATTATTACAGGTCCATAATCCCTTACCCAAAACTCTTGCGGCCAGATGATTTCAGAAAGGTAACACAGTGAAATCTGGAGTATCACCCTATAATCAATCACATTAACCTACCTGTAGCAAAACCTATGGCATTCACACAAAATGGGGTAAATCAAGTGAGTTTTTCTTTTACATGTGAAAAAATATTTATAAACCATTTTAACAGTGTTTTATATTCTTGCATTGTGAACAGGATAATGTGATCTCAAGTGTCTCTATCTTACAGATGAGAAAGCAAGCTTAGAAGAATTAAGTAACTTAGGGCCGGGCACAATGCCTCATGCGTGTCATCCCAGCACTTTGGGAGGCCAAGGAGAGAGGATTGCTTGAGCCCAGGAGTTCCAGATCAGCCTAGGCAACATAGTGAGACCTCGTCTCTACAAAAAATCAGAAAATTAGCCAAGCATGGTAGTGCATACTTGTAATCCCAGCTACTCAGGAAACTGAGGAGGGAGGTCACTTGAGCCCAGGAGGTCAAGGTTGTAGTGAACTGTGATCATGCCACTGCACTCCAGCCTGGCAACAGAGTGAGATCTTGACTCAATAAAATAAAAGAGGAATTAAGTAACTTGGCAAAGGCAAGCAAGCAGTGGAGCTAAGATGAAGGCAGGTATTAAAAGTCCAGGCTCTGTGGCTCAGCCTGTAATCCCGTGCCTTGGGAGGCTGAGGTGAGTGGATTGCCTGAGCCCACGGGTTCGAGACCCGCCTGGGCAACTTGGTGAGACCTCATCTCTACAATAAATCAAAAATCAGCCGGGTGTGGTAGCGTGCGCCTGTAGTTCCAGCTACTTGGAAGGCTGAGGCAGAAGGATCACCGGAGCCCAGCAGGTCGAGGCTGTGGTGGCCGGGGGCGGCCACTGCACTCCAGTCTGGGCGACAGAGTGAGACTCCAACTCAAAAAAAAGTCCACTGTGCTAAACTGCCTCACAAGTCTGAATGATGCTGTTTTTAGTGTATAGCCAATGCCCCTGTAACACTGGAAACTTTAAACTGAATTTTACAAGGTAGGAGGCCACAAATCAAATCTTCAGTTGGCAATTAGAGTCTTGGTCTTCATTAGTACTAATGATCTGGGTGTTTTCTCTATTTCTTTTTTAAGTGTTTTAGTGACTCACACAGATGCAGTAAAAATTTCCGATTTTGGTACATCTAAGGAACTCAGTGATAAAAGTACCAAGATGTCCTTTGCTGGCACAGTTGCATGGATGGCGCCAGAGGTGATACGGAATGAACCTGTCTCTGAAAAAGTCGATATATGGTGAGTGGCACCATCTGTGCCAACTAGAAAGCCTTTTCCCACTATCACGCCATTAGCACTTTCTTCCATCGACACTTTTACTTGCCCAGAATATTCTTTGTTGTTACTCACCTCTGCTTGATTTCATCATATTCTCTGAGATACTACTCAGTAGGATGGTATGTGGTGAGAAGGATTAGGGGAATTAGGGTGACTATCCATTCAGTAAATCATCAGTTTTGGGAACTTTCAGAGAAAATGCTGAGCTTTCTAGAAAATTGAAAGTTTACTTCCACATCATTTAGTGTAGAAGTCTTTCTGAAATGTGTTAGGTACTTACATAAAATGGATTAAACAGTTTACCTATTTTGATGACTCAGGTCATGATTACTCATATCAATAATGTTCATTGCTGTGATACAGTGATGTGCTCTAGACCCATTTGAGGTGCTAACACTATTTGCCCTTTTATTGAGCAGCCCCTCTGAGCCATGCTTTTTAAGAAAAATCTTTATTAGCTTTTCTTCTGAGGTTATAGGTCTTTACTATTAACGGTATTTCTCCATAATTGCTTTTCTTCTACCCTTAAAATTGGCAGCTAGTAACTTTTTGGCTTAAAACCAAAATAACAGCATGTGTTAAAATTGCATGTAATGCCAGAGTAAATAGGATAAAGTAGAAATGTGGGATCATTTGTAGTTTGAATAATTATTACCAAAGTGTCCTCCATAGGGATTATATCCATTTTTGTTCTCAGCAGAAATGAGTAAAGGTGTTTTTTCATCAACAAAATGTACTAGCTTTTGGATTTGTGCCAATCATATAGGTAAAAAATGGTATCTTGTGCAGTTTTAATTTGCTTCCTCTTATTATAAGTAATATAATAATAGTATACATGTTTTTATACATGTGTATATAATAGTATACATGTTTTCATATGATTGAGAGCCATTTGTAATTTATTTGTGAACTAATCATAATCTCTGCATATTCTTACCAATTTTTAAAAGTATTTTATATATTAAGGAGAGTAGCCTTTTGTGTAACTTATAGTCACTTTTCACATTTTGTTATTTTATTTATGGTATTTATTTTCCATTGCAGATTTGTAATTTTTAAGAAATCTCTTCTTTATGTTTTTCATTTATTTTCTATTTTGATTCCTGGGTACATGTGCAGGTTTGTTACATAGAAATATTGCATGGTGGTGAGGCTTGGGCTTCTATTGAACTTGTTACCCAGGTGATGGACATGGTATCCAGGGGGTAGTTTTCAACCCTAAGCACCCCCTCCCCACTTTAGGAGTGCCCATTGCCTGTTCCCTTCTTTGTGCTTGTGTGTATACAGTGTTTAGCTCTCACTTATTAAGAACATACGGGCCAGCCAGGCTCGGTGGCTCAGCCTGTAATCCTGCGCTTTGGGAGGCTGAGGTGAGTGGATTGCCTGAGCCTGCAGGTTCGAGACCCACCTTGGCGAGACCTCATCTCTACAATAAATCAAAAAATTAGCTGGGCGTGGTAGTGCACGCCTGTAGTTCCAGCTACTGGAAGGCTGAGGCGGAAGGATCGCCGGAGCCCAGCAGGTCGAGGCTGCGGTGGCCAGGAGCAGCCACTGCACTCCAGTCTGGGTGACAGAGTGAGACTCCAACTCAAAAAAAGAACATACGGGCCAGGTACAGTGGCTCAAGCCCTGTAATACCAGCACTTTGGGAGGCTGAGATGAGAGGATTGCCTGAGCTCAGGGGTTCAAGACCAGCCCGGGAGACTTGGTGAGACCTCATCTCTACAATAAATCAAAATATAAGCCGGGCATGGTAGCGCACACCTGCAGTTCCAGTTATTTGGAAGGCTTAGGCAGAAGGATGACCTGAGACCAGCAGGTTGAGGCTATGGTGGCCGTGAGTGTGCCACTACACTCCAGTCTGGGCAGCAGAGTGAGACTCTGACTCAAAAAAAACAAAAAAAGAACATACGGTATTCAGTTTTCTGTTTCTGTGATAATTCATTCAGGATGATGATCTCTAGCTGCATCCATGTGCTGCGAAGCACATGATTTTCTTTTTTTATGACAGCATAGTATTTTGTGGTGTATATCATACCACATTTTCCTTATCCATTCCACCATTGATGGGCACCTAGGTAGTTCCATGTTTTTGCTATTGTGGCTAGTGTTGCAATAAACATATGCATGCAGGTGTCTTTTTGGTAGAGTAACCTGTGCTCCTTTGGGTATGTACCCAGTGGTGGACTACTGGGTCGAGCAGTAACTCTATTTTTTGTTCTTTGAGAAATTTCCAAACTGCTTTCCACAGGAACTTAACTAGCTTGCAGCAACAATGTAGGAGCATTCCCTTTTCTCTGCATCCTCCCAGCATCTGTTGTTTTTTGACTTTTTAATAAAAGCCATACTGATTGGTGTGAGATGGTATCTCATTGTGGTTTTGATTTGCATTTCTCTGGTGATTAGTAGTGTTGAACACTTTTTCTTTTTCTTTTTCTTTTTTTTTTGAGTTGGAGTCTCACTCTGTCGCCCAGATTGGAGTGCAGTGGCCACTCCCGGCCACCGCAGCCTCGACCTGCTGGGCTCCGGCGATCCTTCCGCCTCAGCCATCCAAGTAGCTGGAACTATAGGCGCACGCTACCACGCCCGGCTAATTTTTTGATTTTATTGTAGAGATGAGGTCTCGCCAAGTTGCCCAGGCAGGTCTCAAACCCGCGGGCTCAGGCAATCCACTCACCCCAGGCTCCCAAGGCGTGGGATTACAGGCTGAGCCACCAAGCCCGAATTGAACACTTTTTCATATGCTGCCTGTACCAGATTTCTTTTTCCTTTTTTGAGCCAGTCTCACTCTGTCACCCAGGCCGCGTACATGGCATGATCACAGCTCACTGCAGCCCTGACCTTCTGGGCTCAGGCAATCCTTCTGGCCCAGATTTCCGAATAGCTGGGACTACAGGGGTGTGCCACCATACCCGGCTAATTTTTTTCTTTTTTTCTTTCTTTTTTCTGAACTGGAGTCTCACTCTGTCGCCCAGGCTGGAGTCCAGTAGCACACTCCCAGCCACCGCAGCCTTGACCTGCTGGGCTTCGGAGATCCCTCTGCCTCAGTCTTCCAAGTAGCCGGAACTACAGGCATGCACTACCACGCCCAGCTAATTTTTGATTTATTGTAGAGACGAGGTCTTGCCAAGTTGCCCGGGTGGGTCTCGAACCTGCAGGCTCAGGCAATCCACTCGCCTCGGCCTCCCAAAGTGCTGGGATTACAGGCTGAGCCACGGAGCCCGGCCTTGTTCCTTTTTTTAGAGATAATATCTCATTATGTTGCCCAGACTGGTCTTGAACTCCCAGACTCAAGCAATCATCTTGCCGCAGCCTTCCAAAGTGTTGGGATTACAGATATGAACCATTGTGCCCAGGCTTTTTTCTTTTTTTGAGTTGGAGTCTAACTCAGTTGCTCAGGCTGGAGTGCAGTGGCACACTCACGGCCACCCCAGCGTCGTCCAGTTGAGCTCCAGCGATCCTTCCGCCTCAGCCTTCCAAGTAACCACAACCACAGGCGCGCGCTACCAGGCCCAGCTAATTTTTGATTGCTTGTAGAGGCGAGGTCTCACCAAGTTGCCTGGGCTGGTCTCGAACATGAGGGCTCAGGCAATGCATTCACCTCAGCCTCCCAAAGTGCTGGGATTACAGACTGAGTCACTGATCCTGGCCCATGCCAGATGTTTTAAATGTAGTTTGATTTCTCATTCTCTCTTTTCATGACTTCTAGATTTCATAGTTTAAAAAGTCCTCATCACTCCAAGGTTATTTCTTAAAACCTCCTCATGTTTTCTTTTAGGTTTCTTATGGTTTAATTTTTCACATTTAAATCTTTGACTCATTTAAAATTTATCTTGATTTTTTTTTCCAGTTGTCTTAACAGCATTTATTGACTAATCAATTTTTCCCACTGGTTTGTGGTGTCACTACTATCCTATATCAAGTCCTATATGTATTTGGTCTATTTCTGGATTTCTAATCCAGCCCATTTATTTGTCTATTCATGCACCAAAGTTAATTATTAAGGCCCTATAATATGTCTCAAATCTGGTAGTATTGGTTATCCCCCCACCCACTGATTTTATTTTTCAGAGTTTTCTGGATGTTTCTGGTTTTCTTTCTTTTTTTTTTAATTTTTAATTTTAAAGATGTGGTGTACAATTCAGGGTTAGGTATACAAATGTTCATTATGCAGGTACCCTTGTTGATAAGGTATGCCCCCCTCCCCGGCAGATTCCCACTACTTCAATCTGTTTCTGTTTTTCTTATAGCTATATTGGAATTTTTAAACTGGAACTTTAAAATTGGAATTTTTCAAAATTGTTTTATTTTATTTTCTTTAAAGTTTTAAAACAGGATTTATTAGTGAGAAGAAGAGAAGGAAAAAGAAGATTCATGGCAGAAAGACTGCCATTGACGAAAAACTGCCGAAATTGGAATTTTAAAGAACTAAAATACAAATCAATCTCTCTGAAATGTCTTCTGTACACGTTCCTGGTATACTGCAGGTCTTTTGGAGTGGTGCTTTGGGAGCTGCTGACAGGAGAGATCCCCTACAAAGATGTCGATTCTTCAGCCATTATTTGGGGTGTTGGAAGCAACAGCCTACACCTTCCAGTCCCTTCCACTTGCCCTGATGGATTCAAAATCCTTATGAAACAGACCTGGTAAGAATATTGTCTCTAAAACAGCAGGGAAATCTCTAATGTGTATTTGGAGCGAATCACCTGGTGGTGAAAAGACTAGGCATCACAGACCAGGAGTATAAGAACCTTGGGTTCAAATACTAGTTCTGCCCTTTCCTATCTGTGCAATTTGGGGCATGTCACCCAAGTGTCAGCTTTCTCATCTGTTAAAATGGAGAAGCCACCTGCTCATAGAGTTGTTGTGTTGTAATTAATTAAAATGTATAAAGAAAGAATTTGGTATGATTATCTTGAAATAGTAGGCCTTATTAAGTGACAGCTATTATTTATTTGCCATTCCTAAGTACTATTATCAAATAGATTACTGATCCTAGATTTCCATTTTATCATTAGTGGTATCACATAATTATATTTTCCTTACTTCAGTATATCTAAACCTTCCATTATACTGTACGAATATAACAGAGTATAGCCAGTGATACTCAGAGCCATTTTAAGATATAGCCATTTTGGAGCAAAAAATCTTTTTCATAAAGTAAAATAAAATCTTCATCCTCCTGAACACAACTTTTGAAGAAACGTATAATCTTTTTTTTTTTTTTTTTTAACTTTCAGGCAAAGTAAACCTCGCAACCGACCTTCTTTTCGGCAGACACTCATGCATTTAGACATTGCCTCTGCAGATGTACTTGCCACCCCACAAGAAACATACTTCAAGTCTCAGGTAAGTTGGGAAACTTTCTATCCAGGTGCTACTGAACAGGCAGACAGGGAACTCTCATGAAAAAGAATAAGTATAGAAGGAGGCCATTCTGATATCACAATAACATCACTCTATTCATTGTGAAACAATAATTATGATACTTCACATAGATGACATTTTAGAGCTTTTTAAGCAATTAACATATATTATTAACAGAATGTCATCCTTATGGGGATTCTGGTAAAAATGTTGAAGCGAAAAGAGGAAAAGAGGATATAAAAATTGTAATGTATATACATTTGAATTAGAATTACTGCTGACCTGAATGAAAATTTGCTTTCTTTGATGTAGAAAAGCTGAAGTACAGAGGCCAGAAAATAAATACCAGGAAGAGGCCAGGCATGGTGGCTCACACCTGTAATCCCAGCACTTTGGGAGGCCGAGGCAAGAGGATTGCTTTAGCCCAGGAGTTTGAGACCAGCCTGAGCAACATAGCGAGACCTCATTTCTATAAAAAAAATTTAAAAATTAGCTGGGCATAGTGGCATGCACCTGTAGTCCCAGCTACTTGGGAGGCTAAGGCAGAAGAATCATCTGAGCTCAGAAAATCAAGGCTACAGTGAGCCGTGATCGTGCCACTGTACTCCAGCCTGGGCGACAGAGTGAGACCTCAACTCAAGAATGAATGAATGAATGAATAAATAAATACCAAAAAAAAAAAAGCCTATGATAGAATTAGACCCAGAGAACCTTTTCTCTAACTTTAAGTGTGTTACCTAGTAACTCCAAATAAAGTATAGTTTAATGTATCTGTTAGCCTCTACTATAAACCATCCCAAAACTTAAGGCTTAAAGCAACAAGCACTTATTTAGCGCACGATTCTGTGGGTTGGCAGTTTGGGATACTCCATTCTGCTGGCTTTGCTTGGGTTCACTCATATGCCTGCAGCAAGTCACCAGGTCAACTGGGAAGTTGGCTGGTCCAGGATGGCCTCCTTCACATGTCTGGTGATTGGCTGGCTGTTAGCTGGAACACCTCGGTTCTCCTCCCTGTGGCCTTCAATCCTTCAGCAGGTCACCTTAGGCTTGTTCATATGGTGTTCTCAGAGTAACAAATGCAGCAAAAGAGTAAGCCCAAAGGCACAAGTGATTTTCGAGCCTGTGTTTGCATTATGCCTGCTAGTGCCCCATTAGCCAAAGCAAGTCACAGGCCAACCCAGATTCTAGGAATTGAGAAATAGGCTTCACCTCTTGACAAGAGAATCTGCAACAGCACATTGTAAGGGCATGGATCTAGAAAGGGGAAGAATTATGGCTATTAAATTAAAATGCTGTAAATTTCCTAATGACTGTTCATCTAACCACTATCAGTATGGATAGGGAGTGGTGGGGATGAGTATGTGAAGGTCCTTATCCCTTCCAGACCCGGCACATCTAAATGGATGGAACTATGACTTTTGAAGTAAATGAGTTGACTAGACATTGTGGTTCACACCTGTAATCTCAGCACTTTGGGAGACTGAGGTGGGAGGATTGCTTGAGCCCAGAAGTTTGAGATCAGCCTGGGCAACATAGCAAGACCTCATCCCTACCCAAAAAAATGAACCAGGCATGGTGGCACATGCCTGTAGTCCCAGCTATGCAGGAGGCTGAGGTGGAAGGATCACCTGAGCCCAGGAGGTTGAGGCGTCAGTGAACCATGATCACCACTGTATCCCAGACTGGGCGACGGTGAAACTCTGACTCAAAAAACTTAAAATTAAAATTAAATTTAAAGAATGTAATAATCTTAAATGATAGCTTTATGCTTATGTAATTTAACTAGATTATTACCTCATTTCTTATTTCTCATATAGCTTTGTCTCATTTAGTATTATTGTTTCTGAAATGAGTTTTTGTAGAGTTAATTGCATCTTCCCATTGACTTCCAGTATCATTTCAGGATTTACTCTCAGAAAAGACATTACCAATTGGTGTTTCAGCCTACTTTCACAGACCCCCACCCC
>NW_007055592.1:0-4084 GCF_000164805.1 Carlito syrichta | reverse complement strand
CACCCTCCTCCCTACCCTCACTGGGTGATGAGTCTACCTGCCAGGAAATACCTGCTGAAAAGAGTACAGGACTTTGGGAAGGACATCGTCCCTGGGAGCTGAACAGGTCCTCAAATATGCTTTACTCCCTGCCCCAACCCAAAGCCCAGAGGACTTCTCTAGTGTCTGATAAACCGAGGTATTCTACATTCTTCCCATCAGACAGATACTGAGAAATAGCTTAATAAAGGAAGGCACATGTTTTTGTTTTTGCTTTTTGTAGTTTCTTTTTTCTTTTCTTTTCTTTTCTTTCTTTCTTTCTTTCTTTCTTTCTTTCTTTCTTTTTTTTTTTTTTTTTTTGAGTTGGGGTCTCACTCTGTAGCCCTGGCTGCTTACCTCAACCTTCTGAGCTCAGACAATCCTTCCACCTCAGCCTCCCAAGTAGCTGGGACTACAGGCACATACCACCTTTTTTTTTTGGTAGAGACCAGGTCTCACTATGTTGCTCAGGCTGGTCTTGAACTCCTGGGCATAAGCAATCTTCCCACCTCAGTCTCCCATAGTGCTGGTGGCTCAGTCACCTTTTGTAGTTTCCAAGGAATGATAAACCAGAGACTCTTGTCCTTTTACCCAAGTTCTAACACACTGTTTATGATCCACAATTTAGCTCTCCCCACAACAGTGCCCTTACATAATCAGGCTTGCCCCTATAGTTTTTTTAGTCTTTCTAAGTAACTATGTACTGGTACTATGTAAGTAAAGTGTTTGCTTTTAGAGAAAACAAGAAGATGTAGGAGGTTGACTTCCTGACGTTTCCTATGTTCTTTGATATGCATTCATATAAATTCCCTTATAACTATTACAACTATTACCCATCTGTTCAAGTACGTGTAGGTATGGAGCACTAGATAAGAAATCTTTCAAATAGTCTGTTAGTATTCAGAAAAAGACTGAACTCTTTTGTGAAATGAAAGAGAATAATAGTGACTCATGCCTGTAATCCCAGCTCTTTGGGAGGCCAAGGCAGGATTGCTTGAACTCAGGAGTTCAACACCAGCCAGGACAACATAGCAAGAACTCATCTCTACAAATTATCAAAAAGTTAGCCAGGTGTGATGACACGGTAGAAGAATCACCTGAGCCCAGGAGGTCGAGGTTGAGGTGAGCTGTGATTGTGCCACTGCAGTCCAGCCTGGATGACAGAGTGAGACCCTGACTCAAAAAAACAAAAACAAAGAGAGAGTGAGAGAAAAAGAATAACAGTAAATACTCTCTAGGAAATCTTCAGACTTTAGGATATGGTTGCAATCACAACTTTGCTTCCTTTTCAATAAAACTGTAACATACTATAATTTCAAAAAGCAATTTTTTGACCAGGCACAGTGGCTCAAGCCTATAATCCCAGCACTTTATGAGACTGAGGCAGGAGTCCAGGGGTTCGAGGCCAGCCTGGACAACTTGGTGAGACCACGTCTCTACAATATATTTAAAAAATTAGCCTGGCATGGTAGTGCGCCCCTGTAGTTCTGTCTACTTGGAAGGCTAAGGCAGAAGGATCACCCGAGCCCAGTGAGTTAATGCTGGGGTGGCCGTGAGTGTGCCACTGCACTCCAGCCTGGGTGACAGAGTGAGATTCTGACTCAAAAAAACAAAAAGCAATTTTTTTGTGAGGATACTAAGTCACAACCCATCGAGACAATCAGTATAGCTGTATATATTTGGAAAACTTCAAAGTCTAAACAGATATTACTGAAGTACTCCCAAAATATCATTTCTGAAACCAGTACATTTTCTGAGCACCTACCAAATACAAAGCACCCTGCAGGGCAACTAAGTAACCACAGTCAGCATCCTCACTTAAACCTCGCCTTTATTGTCAAGATACCCATAGCATAGGGCATTAAAATTGAACTCAGAAAAGGTTCTTCTGGGGCAAAAAGAGGAAAGGAGAAGAGAGGAGGGAGAGGACTGGAGAGGAAAGAAGAGGAGGGGAAAAGAAGGGAAGGAAACAAGCCAGTACATTGGGCATCTTAGTTCAGGCTGCTACAACAAAATACCATACACTGGGTGGCTTATAAACAACAGAAATGTGTTTTTACCATTCTGGAGACCAGGAAGTCCAAGATCAAGTTCAAGATGCCAGCAGATTTGGTGTCTGATGAGGGCCTGAGTTCTGGTTCATAGAAGCTGCCTTCTCACTGTGTCTTCATGAGGTAAAAGGCAAATAAGCTCCCCTGACCTATTTTACAAGGGCACTTATCCCACTCCTAAGGGCTCTGCCTTCATGACCTGATCTCCTCCCAAAAGGCCCACCTCCTCATACCATCTCTTTGGGGTGAGGATCTCAGCATATAAATTTGGAGGGGACATAAACATTCAGACCATAGCAGCATTTTTTAACATTCACTGATTCTTCCACATTTTTCCTTCAACTTAAAATTTCACTTGTCCTTAAATAGCTCCAAATCTGCTTTCTTTGCTACTTCCCAGAATTTTCCAAGCCAATTTGTCTCTGAATCTGAAATTGAGACCACCTCTGGCTAATGGTAATAAAATATTTATTAACTGGCTAATAAAGGAAAAGGAAAAGCAACAGACCTCTAGTCTAAAATTCTGTCCTGTCACTTAATACTTTGTGATCTTAAGTCACTAAATTGCTCTAAACCTCAGTGTACTCATCTTAACAATGAAGATAATCTTATCTTCCCTTCCTTAGGGAGTTTCTTTGAGGATCAAATAAAAAGATAAAAATACAAGTTCATTTGAAATATCAAGAACTATTTGATTATGTCATTATTCACTTAAATTTTGTAGCTTTGTACTAGGTATAAAAATTAAGCCTCCTTCGAGTTGTTACATTCTAGATGCTTTTTCTGATGAAATCCTTAAATGACTAAAATGGCAGCTAGGGAATTCCTATGAATTGTATTTTGATTTCATCCTGCCCAGTAGGGAAGAATTGGTTGTTTGGCACACATGCGGCTTTGCTCTTTCCATGGCGGTCTTGTACCTGAAGCCTTGCCTCCTCCTGCTTACTGACAAGATCCTCCCAACATTACTTGTCAATCAGTGATTATTAGCACCATCTCCACCTTCATCCACAACTGTCTGTTGGTCAAGAGTGCTGTCAAGAGCCCAGCTGACTCCTTCCTGAAACAAAGTGCTTCATCGTTTCTCATCAATGGCACATGTAGGCCGGGCACAGTGGCTCATGCCTGGAATTCCAACACTTTGAAGGCCGAAGCAGGAAGATCACCTAAGATCAGGAGTTTAAGACCAGCTTGGGCAATATACTGAGACCGCCCCCATCTCTAAATTTAAAAAAAAATTAATTTTAATTTTAAAAACAGCACATGTATAAAGATGCAATGTATATAGAACAGATGAACAAAGAACCTATTTCAGGACAATATTCAATTCTGCCAAAGCTATTGCTTCATTTCTAGACAATCACCCATTTCTCCTGATTGCTTCTGGTATTCAATTACATTTGATATGAGTCTTTAGAAAACATTTTATCACTGTTCTAGATCCCAGCTGCTAGGAAGATCATGTGCCCTGGTTTAAAGCTCTTCCACTGCCCTCTGGCTTTCCACCATTTAGTTTCCTTTGAGTGCCACCGTGACTACCCAGAAATTCAGGGGTTGGGAGCTGCAGAGACACCAAGCTCATGCTAGACTGGCCTGTGCAGCCTAAGAGTAATCTTCTTGGCCAGGCTCGGTTGCTCAGCCTACAATCCCAGCACTTTTGGAGGCTGAGGTGGGTGGATTGCCTGAACCCTCAGGTTCAAGACCAGCCCAGGCAACTTGGCAAGACCTCATCTCTACAATTAAAAAAAAAGGGGCAATCTTCTCATGAGGGAGTAGACTCATTGGGCACTCACTTCAGGGGATGCTCAAGAGGACTCGTATGCTGATTAAGGGTTGGACTGGACACCCTCTACAGCTTTTCTGATTCACAGTCTATGATTTCCCCTTTTTTTTTTTTTTTTTTTTTGAGTTGGAATCTCACTCTGTCGCCCAGACTGGAGTGCAGTGGCCGCTCCCGGCCACCGCAGCCTCGACCTGCTGGGCTCCAGCGATCCTTCTGCCTCAGCCTTCTGAGA
>NW_007055591.1:0-8593 GCF_000164805.1 Carlito syrichta | reverse complement strand
TAGCACAACTGTTACACCTACTGCGTCTGCATCTGGAATGAGTCCTGGGTAGGTGCATCAGCCTGGAAAGGGTTTAAAAAGAAAAGAAACACACAAGAGGCTGTTACGGCAGGCGAGACTGGAGTTTCGGTACCTTCAGCACCATCAGCTGAGGATGTAGCAACAAGAACTGGGAACCCACGTGGGGAAGGCGAATAAGTGCAGCACGTTCCACAGGGTACCTAGGCACCCTCGATGCTTGAAAGCGTCGCCACATTGGAAATATCCATTAGAAAACCTTTTATAAGCAAACTATTGAATCAATCAGGCTTGCTGATTTTAACCTTTTCCAGTCATAATTTTCAGACCTAAATTAGCAAACGTTATATTATCTTCAACGGCCTGTTGGCAGCAAGTACTTCAGCAGACCAGTTTCCTCGTTCGACCTGGGATACTTGTATTTTCACACCCACTTGAGTGCCCCTCACAGGCTCTAACAGTAAGTTAGTGTAAAACTGACAACAGAACAGAAATAGTTGTGTAGGAGACCTGTCCAAAGACTAATGAACCTCTTTTGGGACTAGTCACTCGGCTAGACGCTACCATGTAGTGTGCTGTGGAAACCACATATACTGTGGAAACCACTCGGCTAGACGCTACCATGTAGTGTGCTGTGGAAACCACATATACTGTGGAAACCAGTGAAAGTAGACTGTCTCAGGCAGACGTCAAGGGCAGAGGCGGCTGAAAGCATGAGTGAGGGGTGGGCCTGTCCACAGCAGTATGCGGGACAGTACCGGGGTGACTGAAAGGAGCCAGCCTTCTACCCAGTCACCATGGGCAGTGAAGGCGGAGGCATGGAGTGTGACCCAAGGCAGTCATTCTGGGCAGCAAGTGAGTCAAGTCTCAGCAAATCAGCCTACTGCTGCCAGGACTCCAAGGAGCATCCCTGGGCCTGGGCTTGGCCATCTTGAAGACTTATGTTATTGCCTGCCTGCCACACTAGACAACACAAAAAGGCACAAGGGTCCACCTGATCACCTAGGCTAGAAACCTCAGTCATCCTGCTCCCTGTCTCCCAAATTGAGTCAGGCTCAGCACATTTCCTTCCTGAAGGCTGAGTTCAGATCTTCATCTCTTATGTGGAATACTGCAACTTTGCCACTGGCCTCCCAGGCTCTCACCTAACATTTCCACTCAGTGTTTAAACACAGATCTGCTCCTGTCTCCTTCCCTGAGCTTAAACTCTCAGATGATCCTTCCCAGCTCTAAGGGATAAAATCTCAGCTCTTGAACTTCCTTTATCAAGTCCTTCACAACTTGTCACCACCAGCATCTCCATTCAAACCTCCCTTGACTCCACTTGTATTCTAGAGGTGTGAACACAGGGCCTTTAAAATGTGGTAACAAGCTTTCGTGTCCCGTGCCTGGCGTGTACTGGTCTCTTGGTCTGAAACGTCCTTCCCTCACATCCACAAAATCCACCTTTTGGAGCCGGCATCAAATGCACCCTCAGTGAAGCCCTTTCCAACTCAGAAGGCAGAATCAGTAGATTCCTTTCTCGTGTGCTTATTATATTACTTGACACAAAGCCTTCACTAACATATACTCAACAACCTAAGTCAGTCTGTTCACGCTCCTGTCTTCTCTGCTAGACTCTGAGCTAGACCAGTGCAGGAGTCCCATTGAGCTCATCTTTATAATCTTATGTGTGACTCGGCTATGAGCACTTAGTGTTTTGAAATTCACCCACACCACCAGGACAGGGACAGACAGCCTATCCTGGAAGATAGGCTCTTTGTCTTAGAGATCCTATGCACCCTCCTCTCCAGAGGGCTTAGGTGATGTCTGGGACACCCTACAGGATTCTGATGTGCCCGGAAGTGGGGGGAGATAGGAAATAGTTCGGTGCTGCTGCAGCAACTCCTCCCCCATACCGCTGCTCATACCCTCAATAAAGGGGTTCTAGGCATGGCTGTGTTTTAACATTTGTTTGCAAATTTACAACAATTCTAAAAATGTTTTAAAACTCAAGAGGATTCAGCTTGAGCAAATTTGAGAAATTTGTAGGCCTCTCAAATCATTCAGGATGGAGAGGTGATGGGCAGACCTTTGACTCTAGCTGGCAATATCAGGCAGACGTCTAGACATCTTCCTGCTAGGCTTTGACCCACTGACAAGAAAGGCATGTTTAACTATTTTCAGAGGCACACCAGAATACTACATTTTGAAACATAAACAAAACTCTGTTGTCTCTTTGTTGATAATGGTGAATTTTGTAAAACATATAGGCTGATGTACTCTGTGCTTCCCCTGTTCTTTTTGGCAACACGCACACTGATACCAAGGTAAAGCTACTTGAAAATCACCAAAAGGAAATACTTTCTCCTACAGCACGTTCACCAAAAGCTGAGGAGTGTTCTTAATAACAAAAGTGTCATTAAGAGCTTGTTTCAAAAGCAGGGCATTTGTTTTTTATGGTTTTTTAATATAAGTTTTTATAGTAGCACAAAAAGATCTATCAGTACATGTTTTTTTCTTTTTTTTTTTTTTTGAGTTGGAATCTCACTCTGTCACCCAGGCTGGAGTACAGTGACACTCACAGCCACTGCAGCCTCGACCTGCTGGGCTCAGGTGATCCTTCCACCTCAGCCTTCCAAGTAGCTGGAATAACAGGTGCGTGCTATCACACCCAGCTAATTTTTTGACTTATTGTAGGGACGAGGTCTCACCAAGTTGCCCAGGCTGGTATCGAACCCGTGGGCTCAGGCAATCCTCTCACCTCAGCCTCCCAAAGTGCTGGGATTATAGGCTTGAGCCACTGCGCCCAGCTAGTACATGTTTTTCAAATTTCTTGTACTGTATCATGAGTGATCATCAGTAAAGTGTAGATTCCTTAGGCTGTGGACCAGGGCAAGTCATGCTTTTTTATATAACAATTTCAAGAAGCTAAGAGAACCTAAATAGTTGGAATTACAGAAATATGGCACAGTCTGTCGGTGGCTGTGCCGACGGCTTTATTCCTCATGACACCCTTATGCGGTAGATTGAGGCCCGTGTTTTCTGGAGGAGTGGTGTGGCCAAGGGAGGTCAGGGAGCTGCTCTCAGTCACAGACAGCTGACAAGCAGCACTGGGGTCTGACCCATGTTGTAACTGCAGTGTTTCCCCCACAGTACAGGCATTCCAATACTTTTGTCTTTCACAGGGTCATGCACTCATACAAATTAGGCTGGCAGCACTGTTAATTCATGTATTTGGACCATTTGACTTTTTTTTTTTTTTTACCAACCTAAAGATACACTAAATTATTTGTTGCTTTTTAATAAAAAGTGCTAAGGCTAAGGAAACCAAGATTCTGAATTCGATACTTAGGACAAGAGAGGGAAAAGTAGCAGCTCTAGAGATGGCATGTGTAACTGAGTCTGCCAGTTTTGACGAGATTACTTAACCAACTGCATTCATTTAAATTGGTCCAATGTGAAGTGAGAAACACAGAGGTCAGAGATGGGAAGTTAGATTTTTTTTCTGGATTAAGTATTTTCAGTGGGCTCTACTTAACTGATAGGACTTTGTTGGTAAAAATACTTATAGCAGAAATGAATAGTTTAAAAAAAAACCTATGGCTAGCTATCTTTGGACTATTATGAACATCTACCTCTATGTGAGCACAGATATTTGAGAAATGACTGAATAGTTTTACACAACAACTTAACATGGATTAAAAGAAACACTGGCTGGGCGCAGTGGCTCACGTCTATAATCCCAGCACTTTGGGAGGCCACGGTGAGAGGATTGCCTGAGACCACGGGTTCAAGACCACCCTGGGCAACTTGGTGAGACCTCACCTCTACAATAAATCAAAAAATTAGCCGGGCATGTGGTGCATGCCTGTAGTTCCAGCTACTTGAAAGGCTGAAGCGGAAGGATCGCCTGGGCCCAGTAGGTCAGGACTGTGGTGGCCATGAGCGTGCCACTGCACTCCAGCCTGGGCAACAGAGACTCCAACTCAAAAAAAAAGGAAAGAAAAGAAACACTTTCACTACAGAAGACACTGTCTGAAGCCTTGGCACAGATCCAAATACTGTCAGTGGCATTTAAGAATATAATTTACATTAGTAGAATTTTCCCCTACAAATAACTGGTGGAGTAGTAGATTTGCAAAAGTAGTCCTGTATGAGATTTGTAGGTTATTAAATGCTTTAGTAAACCACTGGAATTTAATTCCAGTGACCCAAGATCACACATCTCTACCTGCTAAATATACTTGTTAATCTACCCCAATTACTGATTTTGCTGAAATAAAGTTGTTTTTGTCCCATCATCATTCATGAAAGTGGCTTAAACTATAAACTACAGATGCACATTACTAATTATGCCAGTTAGAACAGGTATTTTGAATCCATGTTTCAGGCTGCTGGACGGCCACCCTGGAAGTATGATACCAAGAGACTGTTCATAGGAAGAGCCCAAAATGGACCCCTCTGTGTGCCGGGTGGTGTCAGGTTGACTGTAGGTTGTGCGTCTCCTAAGGGAAACAGCACAGTAGCAGCTCTCAGCCTAGAGAAGCTGGCAGAGCTCCATGTGACACAGACTGCCTGAAACATGGTGGACGCAGATCAGAAGTGCAGTAGAAGCAGAATGACTTAACCCCGAAGGAAAGGGATAAGGGCCATAAAATAATGCAGTCCGTGCAGCAACACGTTTGGCATACGCACTTACCAAGATTAAACGTACCTGAAATACAAACATATGCCTTCCTGCAGGAACAGGGCCCACCAAGACAGAGTCTAAAACTTGATCGTACTCTTCACTTTCTGCAGAGCCCACGTAGATAATTTTCCACTCCAGGTCTAGGGTTAAAAAGCCAAAGCATTATTTCATAGGCAGCAACTACATTACCAGATGACACCCAAGACCCTCTCAACATCCACTTAACCATCGCTACTACAATCGGCTTCTTACGGCAGAAAGTCCACAAAGGCACTGGAATGTTCTTCATACAGTTCTTACCAGAGTATATACTTTATACCAGAGCTTCTCACAGTGCCCTTTTGTGAAACAGTGGTTCCTGGGCAGTGCTCCTTCAAGACAAGACAACAGAGCCAGTTGGGAACGCTGTTAGCTTTGCCTGCAGGATTCCCACAGCACACTGGCAGAGCAAGTGTTCTAGACGGTCTTCAGCAGAGAGCGCCAGTAACGTTGACCCAGCCTTCCCCAAACTTCCTCAGCCACGGAAGCGCTCTGCCCCTTCCCGCGTGTCCTCTCACAACACCCTCCTAACCTACACTGGAAGGGCTGCAGCACGCTACACTGCAGGGATCCACATCACCATAGAGCCCCGAAGCGGAACACTAATTCTCAGCAAACCTCTCTCCTGGCTCAGTAGCAGGTGGCTTCCGCTCGTCACTGTCAAAGGACCACCGTTGGGTTTTCCTTCATGGTGCCCCTCACGTCACACATTCTTTAAATGGGGAAGAAGAAACCAGGGCCCCTGCCCCACCTGACACAACACAGTGTCTACAATAGAGACAGGCAGGAGGAGGATGAGACTCAAGTGCAGCTCAGGACATCACATGCAGTTTAGGCCAGCAGATTTTATGACGCATCTTCCATGTGCTCTGTGAAGAGAACCCAGAGACGAGGAGAACCGCTGCTCCTGGGAGGGGCCCCTGCTTTAGGACAGGAGGAAGATGACCTGAACCCAGAGCCTCTGTGAGACCTCCTCGTCCTCTCAGGGTGTTTGGCACCGTGTGGCCTGCCTCTTGCACTCACTACACAGCGACTCCACAAGCACTCCCAAAGAGTTTCTGGGTCATTCATTGAGCATCGAATTAGTGCTACGAGTAGCTGTTTTTGTTCCTTAAATGGCTAACAGCAATAGTACAGGTACTATTTCATACTGTATTAGACACTGCAGTTTATTTAACTTAAAGCTCTTTTAGGTTTAGATTCCCTCCCAGTAAGTTAGCAATCAGTTTCTGAGGACCTGTTATGTCACAGCTCCTCGCCCATTTCCAGATGCCGAGTCCTGCATCCGACACTTCATGTGACCACCTACTTGTTGATGAAGATAAAGACAGGAAGCAGGCAACGGGTTCCTCGTCAGAGGGAACAGCATGTACAAAGGCCTGGACGTAGGAGCAGGCTTAGCAAAGCAAGGAGGCCCGGGCTGGAGCAGAACGAGGAAGGGGGAAGCAACCAACCCTATGACGGGGAGAAGGAGGCTGACCAGACCACGCACAGTTTTGAAGACCATTACAAGGACTTTGTTTTTCAGACTGAGTGGCGTGGGAAGCCACTGGAGCATTCCGAGTGGAGCGGTGACATGACCCCACTTCCATTTTAAAGGGAATGTTCTGATGGGTGTATTCAGTATAGAATGTAAGTGGGCAAGGGAAGAGTCAGGAGACTACTTCAGCAGTCGAGGCAGGAAATCTTGGTGACTTAGACCATGTGAAGCAGTTGCGTTTTGGATAAATTCTGAAGATGGAAGAGCAGGAGCCACTCTTTTTGCAGGGGGCAAGAGGAAAACCATCAGGAGCTCATTTTAGACGTGTTTGGGAGATCTAGACACCCACGCGGAGATACTGAATAGGTCTGAAAAAATTTAGAAACGGTCATGATATATGTAAAGCCACAAAAATAGATAAGATTCTTGGGGAGTGAGCCTTTGGGCTCTCAAACAGGTCAGGAGAAGAAGAATCGATAAAGTAGGTTTATGAAGTCAGTGGCCAATGGTAGGTGATCCGAAAGCCAGGGAAGAAACTGTTTTAAGAAGGGGGTGTGAAAATTACTAAAAACTGAGATCGGGCACCGAGGGCATTTAATAAATCCTAATTTCACGTGTATTTGTACCTCCATATAATGCCCCTGGCCTCCTAATTGGCATCCCCTAGCACCTGTGCACTGACATAAGCCCATAGCCACGATTTATAAACCTACTTTTATAAAATGCCTACTATGTGCTGGCTTTGGTCTTGCCATTTCATACCTGTTGTTAAAACCACAACTTTCTTGTACGGATCTAATTATCTCTATTATGCAAACAAGAAAGGTAGACTCCAAACGATTAAGTGGCCTACCCAAATTCAGTGTATAAGTCAGAGAATCATAATCCAAGCTAGGCCTTTGCAATTCCCAAAGGCTGGGTTCTTTCCAAAAACATAACTGGGGAGATAAGTTATTTCCTTTCTACCTCTCAATACTGTAGTTCAATGAGGAACTTGCTGCAGGGGATGGGTGAGAGCAGAAGGCACACAGAGATAATCTAGCCCCGACAAGAACGAATTGTTCGTTTAATCATGGTAATCCCAGCCCCAAAGCGTCTCCACGTGGGGTGGGAGTGAGTGAGCACAGTCACCAAGGGAAGAGTGAGCTAATCGTACCACGGGGAAGACCTGTGGCCAAGTGGAAGGCACTTAGTCTTTGCAGTCAGAACGAGCCTGAAGGTCGAAAGCATGAAGCACCATGCTCAATGCTGGTGCAACGTCAGTCGCAGGTGCTGTCATTCCTGGTGTATGTGAACTTAGAAGCGGCAGGAATGTCCGTCAGAACTTGTGCCGGCGTGATGGCCATCAGGCCAAGCACATCCAGGGTCTCCCATCTCCAGACCGACAGGAAAGCCTCTGCTCAAATCTTGACTTCGGACTTCCTGAGGCTGTCCTACCTACTCCCTGACACATGTGCCTTGCGTTAGAAACAAGCTTGTGTTAGACACCAGAACAATACAGGGCAGCTTTTAAAATCAAACGAGTATTTGCGGGCTATGGACAAAGTACGAAAAGTGCCTTCAGGCTTGAGACAAAAACAGCTTATAAGATGAGAATTCTGTTAAGAATATTCTGCAGTCTCCTAGCAGATTAGAAGAGATTTTTCTTTAAGCTCCCACATAAAAGTATGGAACCTATAAGGAGCTTTTGCTCAGTAAACTCCACTTAGTCCACACAGCCTCTAGGTGGAGTGCACAGGCGTGACATACCTTTGTGAAAGATTCCTTTGCAGCTCAGGATGACTCAGCTTAAAATATTCCTTGACATACTCAATAATAACGTTCAGTGCTGGCCTCCTGGAGGTGAGGCGCACCCGTGGAAATCAGGGTATTCTCCACAGCAGTGCTGGGAAAACCCAGGCCTAACTCAGCTGGGTTCTGAACGGATCCCAGTTACAAATGGAGCATGGCTTAGCACCTGCACGTGGCTGGTCTCAGCTTCCAATGCAAGACCCTCTAACGACACCCTGGGTTTTCTTGTTCAGTTAGGTCCTAACACGAAAGGCGTCACTTGAGAAACACCTGGGATCTGGAGGACTTCTAGTGCCCCAAACCCCGTGGTCCAAATGGAAATGGACTCATCAATGGCTGTTCTTGTGTTTGCCCACGTGTACGTGCAACTGCAAAAAATAAGAAAAATGCCTGACTGCTGGGTGTGAAAATGGGCCTGGTGGCTGCCATGCTCGTAGGGGCACTGCGGGCGGGTGCGGAAATGACTTCAGAGCGGTAAGAAACACACCCTTTGACGCTGTTGCCAGGGGCCTGCTTGGAGTCAGCTCCAGTCCCTCCAGAATACCCGAGGCGTCCGTGCCGCCGGCTTCGGGTCTCCAGACAATGGCGGGCAC
>NW_007055590.1:4560-5130 GCF_000164805.1 Carlito syrichta | reverse complement strand
TCCTCATACACAAAAATTAACTCTAAATGAATCAGATACCTAAATGTAAAACCTCAAACAATAAGAACTTTGGAAAATGCAGGACACACTCTTTTTTATTTTTTTATTTTTTTCATTAATCAGTATTTTTTATCATGGTTTTGTGGGGTACAGTTAAGGGTTAGGTGTACAATTACGTTTCATTCAGGCACTCTGTTGATAAGAGGTGTTTTCCCATCTCCCGACAGATATTTGCTACTGTTAATCCCATCCCCCTCCCCATAGTTTCCCAGTACCATCAGTCATTTTCTTATAGTATTGCATTGGATGTTCAAGGTCCATTATATGAGTGAGAACATGTGATATTCAGATCTTTGTTTTTGTGAGAGGTCACTCAGTATTATAGACTCTAGTTCCATCCAGGTTGCAGCAAAATTCATGATTTTTGTTCTTTTTTATGGCTGCATAGTGTATATGTACCACATTTTTTTTAATCCAGTCCTCTTTTGATGGGCAGCATGGTTGTTTCCAGGTTCTTGCTATTGTGAACAACGCTGAGATAAACATACATGTGCAGGTATCTTTTTTATA
>NW_007055590.1:0-4347 GCF_000164805.1 Carlito syrichta | reverse complement strand
TAGGTGGTATCTCAGTGTGGTTTTGATTTGCATCTCCCTGATGATTAGTGAGGTAGGACACACTCTTATGCAAATTGGAACTGGCATCTGATTCCTGAACAAAACCCAAAATGCAGGGGCCATAAGAGATAAGATAGAAATGTGGGACCTCATTAAAGTGACAAGCTTCTGCAAAACCAAAGAAACCATCAAGAGAACAGGGAGACAGCCCACAGACTGGGAAAAAGCATTTGCCAACTCCATGTCTAACAAAGGCCTAACATCTTGGATCTACAAGGAGCTCAAATGTGCTGAAAAGAAAAAAAACAAACAACTCCATTACAAAGTGGGCAAAAGATATGAACAGACACTTCTCAAAAGAATACATATGAGCAGCCAACAGACACATGAAGAAATGTTCAACCTCACTAATCATCAAGGAGATGCAAATTAAAACTACACTGAGATACTACCTAACTCCAGTCAGAATGGCCATTATCAATAACTCAAAAAATAACAGATGCTCAAGAGGATGTGGTGAAAAGGGAATACTTCTACATTGTTGGTGGGAGTGTAAACTAGTGCAGCCTCTGTGGAATTCAGTATGGCGATTCCTAAAAGCTCTAAAAATTGACCTCCCATATGACCCTGCAATCCCCCTACTGGGACTATACCCTGAAGAACTCAAATCACTCTACAAAAAAGATACCTGCACACCTGTGTTTATCACAGCATTGCTCACAATAGCAAGATCATGAAACCAACCATGCTGTCCATCAAAGGAGAACTGGATTAAAAAAAATGTGGTACATATACACAATGGAATATTACGCAGCCAAAAAAAAGAACAAATCATGAATTTTGCAGGAACCTGGATGAAATTGGAGTTTATAATACTGAGTGATCTCTCACAGAAACAAAGATCTGAGTATCACATATTCTCACTCATAACTGGACCTTGAACAACTATCATAATACTATAAGCAAAGGATTGACAGTGGCAGGAAACTATGGGGAGGGCAGGGAGTGGAATTAATGGTAGTCAATGTCTGTCTGGGAATGGGGGGTGGCACACTTCATCAGTAAGGGTACCTGCACAATGCATATTTGTATACCTAGCCCTTAACTCTACCCTACAATTTTAAAATAAAAATATGTAAAATAATAATAATAATTCTTCATAAAAAAAGATGATGCTTATCTTCAAGAAGCTTTGATCTTCATTCATCACGGCATCACAGGCAGATTGGAACTCTTGTTCATTCTTTTGAAGACCCCAAATATGAGTGTCCTTCCATTTCTTTTTTTATGTGTGTGTCCTTCCATTTCATTTGTGCTTTGTGCTTCTCCTCCAAAGCAACAAAAAATGCCTCCTGTTCATCTGGGCTTCGCCTGATTGCTCAGACTTTTCCAAAAGACAATGCTCATTTTGAAATAGGTTTGAATTTTCATCCTCCAGAGCATCACAGGCAGTTGGAGCTCTTGTACAGCCTTTTAAAGACCCCAAATGTGTGAGTCCATCCCTTCCTTTTCTGCTTCATGCTTTCCCTCCAATGCACTGTACTAAGCCTCCATTTCAACCTGGGCTTGGCTGGTTTGCTCAAACTGTTCCAAAAGATGATGCTTATCTTGAATACGCTTTGAGTTCTCATTCTTCAGAGCATCACAGGCAGATTGGCGCTCTTGTTCAGTTTATGAAGACCCTAAATGTGAGTCTTTCCCTTCAATTTCTGCTTTGGGCTTCTCCAAAGCACTGTACCAAGTCTCCAGGTCAACCTGGGCTTGACCTGCCTGCTCACACTTTTCCAAAAGACGATGCTTATCTTGAAAAAGCTTTGAATTTCATCTTTCAGAGCATCACAGGCAGATTGGAGCTCATGTTCAGTCTTTTAAAGAATCCAAATGTGTGAGTCCTTCCCTTCCATTTCTGCTTTGTGCTTCTCCTAATAAGCACAGTACAGAGCCTCCAGTTAAGGGTGGGTTTGGCCATCTTGCTCACACTTTTGTAAAAGATGATGCTTATCTTCAAGAAGCTTTGAATCTTCATTCATGACAGCATCACAGGCAGATTGGAGCTCTTCTTCAGTCTTTTGACCCCAAATATGTGTCCTTCTCTTCCATTTGTTATTTGTCCTTCTTCTCCAAAGCACCGTACCAAGTTTCCAGTTCAGAGTGACTTGGCCTGTTTGCTCAGACTGTTCCAAAGATGATGCTTATCTTGAAAAAGCTTTGATTTTTTATCTTTCAGAGAACCATGGGCAGTTTGGAGCTCTTATTCGACCTTTGAAGACCCAAATGTGACTATCTTTCCCTTCCATTTCTGCTTTGTGATTCTCCTTCAAAGCAACATACTGAGGCTCAAGTTCAGCCTGGGCTTGGCCTGCTTTCTCAGACTGTTCCCAAAGATGATGCTTATCTTGAAGAAGCTTTGACTTTTCATCCTTCAGAGCATCACAGGCAGACTGAAGTTCTTTTTCAGTCCTTAGAAGATCCCAAATGTGAGAGTCTTTTCCTTCCATTTCTTCTTTGTGCTTCTCTTCCAAAGCACTGTAAAACACCTCCAGTTTAGCCTGGGCTTGGCTCAATTGCTGAGACTTTTCCAAAAATGATGTTTATCTTGAAATAGGTTTGAATTTTCATCCTCCAGAGCATCACAGGCAGTTGTATCTATTGTTAAGTCTTTTGAAGACCCCAAATGTGTGAGCTCATCCCTTCTTTTTCTGCCTTGTGCTTCTCCTCCAATGTACTGTACTGAGTCTCCATTTCAGCCTGGGCTTGTCCGGTTTGCTCAAACTGTTCCAAAAGATGATGCTTACCTTGAATATGCTTTGACTTTTCATCCTTCAGAGCATCACAGGAAGATGGGAGCTCTTGTTCAGTTTATGAAGACCCCCAAATGTTAGTCTTTCCCTTCAATTTCTGCTTTGTGTTTCTCCACCAAACACCATACCGAGTCTCCAGGTCAGCCTGGGTTGGGCCTGCCTGCTGAGACTTTTCCAAAAGATGATGCTTATCTTGAAAAAGCTTTGCATTTTCATCCTTCAGAGCATCACTGGCAGATTCAAGCTCTTATTCGGCCCTCTGACCACCCCAAATGTGTGAGTCCTTCTCTTCCATTTCTGCTTTGTGATTCTCCTCCAAAACACCATACCAAGCCTCAAGTTCAGTCTGGGCTTGGCCTGCTTTCCAAACAGTTCCAAAAGATAATGCTTATCTTGAAAAAACTTTGAATTTTCATTCTTCAGAGTATTACAGGCAGATTGGAACTCATGTTCAGTCTTTTGAAGACCTCAAATGTGTGATTCCTTCCCTTCATTTCTGCTTTGTGCTTCTCCTCCAAAGCACTGTACCGAGGCTCCAGTTAAGCCCAGGTTTGATCATCTTGCTCAGAGTTTTGCAAAATACGATGCTTATCTTCAAGAAGCTTTGAATCTTCATTCATCACAGCATCATAGGCCAATTGGAGTACTTGTTCAGACTTTTGGCGATCCCAAATATGTGTGTTCTTCCCTTCCATTACTGCTTTGTGCATCTCTTTCGAAGCACCGTTCCGAGTTTCCAGTTCAGAGTGGGCTTGGCCTTCTTGCTCAGACTGTTCCAAAAGATGATGCTTATCTCAAAAAAACTTTGAATATTCATCTTTCAGAGAACCAGGCGTTTGGACCTCTTATTCTACCTTTGAAGACCCAAAGGTGAGTGTCTTTCCCTTCCATTTCTGCTTTGTGATTCATACCAAAGCTCCATACTGAGCCTCAAGTACAGCCTGGGCTTGGCCTGCTTTCTCAGGCTGTTCCAAAAGATGATGCTTATCTCGAAAAATCTTTGAATTTTCATCCTTCAGAGAATCAATGCAGATTGGATCTCTTGTTCAGTGAATGAAGACCCCAAATGTGAGTCTTTCTCTTCAATCTCTGCTTTGTACTTTTCCTCCAAAGCACCAAACCAAGTCTCCAGGTCAGCCTGGACTGGCCTGCGTGCTCAGACATTTCCAAAAGATGATGCTTATCTTGAAAAAGCTTTGAATTTTCATCCTTCAGAGCATCACAGGCAGATTGGAGTCCTTTTTTCTTTGAGTTGGAGTCTCACTCTGTTGCCCAGACTGGAGTGCAGTGGCTGCTCCCAACCACCGCAGCCTCGATCTGCTGGGCTCCAATGATCCTTCAGCCTCTGCTTTTCACATAGCTGGAACTACTGGTGTGCGCTACCACACCGGGTTAATTTTCTTTGATTTATTGTAGAGATGAGGTCTCGCCAAGCTGACCTGGTGGGTCTCGAACCCATGGGCTCAGGCAACCCACTCACCTCAGTCTCCCAAGTGCGGGATTACAGGCTGAGCCACCGAACTAGGTTCTTTTTTTTTAAACTATT
>NW_007055589.1:194449-271883 GCF_000164805.1 Carlito syrichta | reverse complement strand
TAACTGTACCCCACAAAACTATAATAAAAATACTGATTAATTATTAAAAAAAAAAATTATAAGGTTTTTGCAGTGGTCTAAGTGAGTGATGGTACTGGACTGAATTAAAGTTGTGACAGTAATGCTGGAGAGATTCGGAGAATTAAAACGTGATTATTTTATTCACTGTTTCTTGACCTGGTGATTGAGTAAGCAGTGAGAGAAAAGTCACAGATGGCCTCAGGTTTTTGGCTTGGGTAACAGTGCTACCATCCACTGGCATAAACACACTGTAGGTTGTACCAGGCATGATCACTCACACCTGTAATCTCAGTCCTTTGAGAGGCTGAGGAGGAGGATTGTTTGTGGCCAACAGCTCAAGACCAGCTGGGGTAATGTAGCAAGACCTCATCTTTACAAAAATAAAAAATAAAAATAGCAGGACATGGTGGCACACATCTGTACTCCTAACTACTTAGGAGGCTGAGGTGGGAAAATTCCTGGAGTCCAGCATTTTGAAGCTACAGTGAGGTATGATAGCACTGCACTCCAGCCTGGGTAATAGAACAAGACTGGTCTCAGAAAACAACCACAACAACAACAAAAACTGAAGGAGACACAGCACCAGGAAGATGATGAGTTCAAATACGCCAAGTTCAAATTTTGAAATGTTGAATTCAAGGTTCTTAGATGCCTCTGGGAAAAACTATTCAGTAAGAAGTTGGTTACGTGGCTCCAGTTGTCTGAAAATAGGTCAGACTTAGAAATATAAATTTAAGAGATACTTCAATAAGCTGTTGAACAAAAACCCATGTGTTCCCTTTTATCATAGGTACATAAGTAGACTACATTGCCATGTTTCTTTTTCAGTTGGATGCAATTTTATGTGGCTAAAATCTGGTCCATAGTATGCAATAAGAAGAATAATACCCCACTTCTTGCCATACTTATAAAAAACTTTTCATGTGCACTGTGCCATAGTCTTGTTCCCACCCTTTTTAAAAAACCCAAATGCTGAAGCTAGCAGGACCTCTGTCAGCTTGAGTTACTGACAGAGGAGCAGCCATTCTGCTGATCTTTTCACCTACCCAACACTGCCACGGAAGCAGTATCTGAACTGCACTGTAAATGAGAAATTGTATATTTAGGGTGTGAGTTTGTTAAGCAAAGAAGTTACCATAATGAATTCAGGAGCCTGCCTTCCAAATGAAGATGGATAAAGAATAAAAACCTAAGGTCTCAGATGAGATTGTCCAGAGACTCAGCTTAAGCGAAAGATCTCTGTATGTCTTTTCCAGCTTCTAGAGGCTGCCAGCATCACTTTGACCTTTGCTATAATCCATAATCACATCTCATTCACTGCACTGACTATCCACCTCCCTCTTTCTCTTATAAGGACTCTTGTGATTAGATTGGGCTCTCCTGGATAATCCAGAATAATCTTCCCATCTCAAAGTCCTTAACAGAATCTGCATAGTCTCTTTTGCCACATAAGGTAACATATTCACAGGTTCTGACAATTAGGATGTGTACATCTTTAGGAAAGGAGTAATTTCTCTGCTCCTATAAGAGTGTAGAATGACAGAGAAAAAGCATCTAAAACAACATTTTGAGTCGTACAAATTTAAGAGATCTGGGCAGAGAAAGAGGAAACAGCAAATTAACCACAAATGAACATATAAAGACATGGAGGAAAACCAAGGAGGAGGTGGCATAAAAATATGGAAATAAAGTATTTTAAGGAAGATAAAGCAATCAGTTGTTTCTATCAGTGAGAAATCAAGTAAGAGAAAGACCTACAAATGTTCATGGAAATCATTTGTAGCCTTTTAAAGATATACTTAAGTAGAGCACTAAGATTGAAAGGCTATGGTGAGTCATGAGTGGGAAAAGACACTGTGGAGATAGTTGGTAAAGACAATTCTTTCAAGAATATAGATTCTAAATGGGAAGAAAAAAAAAACTAGGGAAAGAAATAGTAGAGTGGGGTTGGAAGCCGGGGAATCCCCTCCACCCCTGGAAATACTTACACGTATTCAAATGTGCTGGTGAAGAAAGACATATTAAAAATAGTGAAATAGAATCATAAGGTTTAAGCCTCTGAGAAACAGGAAAAGAAAGAGAATCATTTTCTTTTTGACAGGGGAGAGAAGAAACCAATTGAGTTGTATATAAGTAAACTGAATAAGTATTGCTTAGTTGTTTTCTCTATGAAACAGAATATGGGGGTCTGATAACACAGTGGACCTGAGGGTTGGGAGTTAAACTTTTGAGAGGCATTGGTATTGATGAACTATGGAATGAGAATGTGCTGACTAGGAAAAATATGATAATGCTGTCAGAGAGCTACAGATGCCTCCCTCAAAATTAGAGACATAAATATATAGTGGCCCAATCCTGACTATTCTATGATTTTTCTCTTGAAATGTCAGTAATATGCATGACAAAACAGAGAATGTAGCAATTGGATTTATTAAGGTCTGTAGGGTTTTCTCCAATCAGGAGCGCTGGAAAGATACTAGCATACATAGTTTTAGAAAGCTGGTAAACAACAGGTTGAAGTGAAGTGATGGATAGGGAGTTAAGGGAAGACAGGAAGGATCCAGTGGGAAGAGAAACAAAGGACTCTATAAAATAAATATACCAAGGAGGCCAAAGAACTGGTGTATTGGAAACTACAAAATGAGAAAGGGAGTTGGCCAAAGACATGTGGTTAAGAATGACTCTGATCACTTTATCTGAGAGATGGCCCAATCTGGATGTGACAAGGTCTAGGGTGTGGTCATGGAGTGGGTGCCTGCATGAGGGAAAGTTCCTGAAGGTGAGGCAGGCAAGAAACCATGAGGCAAAGTTATTGAATGAAGTCATCCAGGATGATATCACGCCCAGGGGTGGAGAAGATGACTGCCAGCCTGGTGCCAAGGTCTTCCAAGAGATTTTCTGCCATATCATGAATATGGAGGCAAGAAGTGAAAACTCAAGAGCTGCCCACAAAAGCAAAACACATTAGGGCAATTACCTGAATGATTCAATCAAAAATCATTTTTATGATTTCTAGGAAAAAGGAACTTTGCCTGTATTTGCCTAAATGAATTCACCTGAGGATTTACAATGTCCCAGATCATTTTTCCTGCATGAATACTTAGCCACTAGCAGGCCTCTTCTGGTCCCATCTGGCTTTCAGGCCTGAGGATGGATTAACCTGGTACTTACTGCCAGTGAAAGAGCACAAGAGAATGCTATCAACTTTACTTACTTTACTTACTGCCAGTGAAAGAGCACAAGAGAATGCTATCAACTTTCTTCTGTGATTTGGATTGGTCAAATCACATAGCAAGGGCCATGATAGAGTTTGGAATGGGGAATGAGCAATGATACTAAAGTATCCTGGCCTCAACTCTGCATTTTGCCTTCTGAGCTGCAAAGTCATTGCTTGCTCACACCAGCCCCATGATTCAGTCCTATCATAAAAGAGTATTTTTAAAAACAGCTATAATTCTTTATATTGTTTATTGTACTCTGTAAGGCAAGATAAACTAGCATCTTCCTTGCCCTCTGGAAGTTAACAACTGTGTAGATATTTTTAGCAGTCTAAAATCATAGATTTATAGATTTAGTTTAAACTTCTACTTTATATGAGCAAAGTACAAGTAAATTAATGTGTTATTAAATGGTAATAAACAGGATTCTTAAGGAAATACTCATCAAAATATTATCATCTGTCTTTTTACAATACAGGGAATTATAGCATCTGCTTACTGAACACGTGCTGTGTACCCAGAGCAGAAGAAAACTCAAAACAGAAGGTACACATTGTGCATTTGCTGAGGATTCTTATAGTCTTGTTTGGAACATACATTATGCATACAGAGTTTTCATAAAACATAATATTTTATCAACTATTAAAATCTTCTCAAATAAATAAACAATAGAAATGTCATAGGAAGGAGAGGCTATGTTCACCCAAAGATGGGTGAGATATGGCTAGGGTTTTCATGTTGCTCACAGTGTTGGGGGAAAGCGGACATGTGCACAGGAAACTTACACTGTGCAGAGACTTATGGGCCAGAAAAGAGGAGTCATTCACAGGGAAGTTAAGTACATTCTTGCAGAAGAGGTGACACCGGAATCCAGTCTGGAGGGCATTGCAGAAATTTGCTACAGTGGATAGAAGGAAGGTGAGAGATGGCCTCTTCAGGTATAAGCCTTCTCCAAAGTTGCTTTTTTAATTTTTTTTTTGAGTTGGTGTCCCACTCCATCACCTAGGCAGGAGTGCAATGGCACCCTCATGGCCACCCCAGAGTCGACCTGCTGGGCTCAGGCGATCCTTCTACCTCAGCCTTCCAAGTAGCTGGAACTACAGGCATGCACTACCACACCCGGCTAATTTTTTGATTTATTGTAGAGATGAGGTCTCGCGAAGTTGCCCAGGCTGTCAAAAGTTGTTTTTATAGACGAACATTCCTCTAAATGACTTTCTTGCTCAATAATCTTCTATTTACTAAATATTTTTGGAACTAGAAGGATTAAGCTCCAGAGATTCTATGATTCAGAAATTCATTGGTTGGGCCTAAAATCCAGAATAAAAGAAGTGCTTATTAGAGCTTCTACAGCATAAAAGGGGGATGAACTGAAACTATGCAAATCAAAAAATGTCTCTGGCATAAATGATTGCATAGGCTAACCAGTGTTGGGACAACATCTGTAGAGGAAGGGAATAAAAAGAGATAAGAAAGGCAAAGATTCAACACTACACAGTATCTCTGGTGATGACAGTACTCATTTTTATTGCTCTTAGGATTCTGCTCACTGCCATTCAATCCCATCATAATTAAATGAGACACAACTTGGTTAAAGTAGGCTTTATTGTTCGATCTTCTTGCACAAATATTCTGTGCTTGCTTATGATATTTTTGAAATTGCAACTGAGTCATTTATACCTTGGGTGGGGACCCCAGGTCCACAGTGAGCAATTGTTTATTGGGAGGGACAGGCGAGGCAGAGTCATGCTTGACAGTGAAACCTCTGCTGTCTCAGAGGCTGACAATCAGGACTTGACATTTTTAGTTTGTAGGACAGAGTGAGAACCAGATGTATCAGAACATAAAAAAATCTCTAAATACATTTTTTTTAATAAATGAGAAAACTCAAATCTAGTCTATTGTAAGCCAGCAATAGTCAAAATTGATGGCACTCCATAAATGATTGAATGTGAGTATTTTAAAAGGAACCAGGGTTCTTTTGGTTCTTGTTCTGGCATGTAAAGAACATAGAAGTCGCCACTCTATACTAACAAGTCAAACCTGAACAAACTGAAAAAGCAATTCCATCAGAGAAGTGAGGTCACAGGGCAAACTGCTGCCCCCCAGGGAGTCAAAACTTACTGGAGGAAAAACCTATGAATAGAAACCTTCCCAGGAACTAGTACTAGGGTAGAAAAACCTGAACTACAATTGATGACTTGTCGGAAGTGAAGTGTAGACAAGCTTGAGAGTTAAAAGCCTTAGGAGGAGCCAATCCTGGGTTATCCCTAGTTTTGAGAGTTGTACCTTCCAGAGCTCTACCAGGTTCTCATGGTGAATATTGGAGGAAAATTCCTTAGTGCTTCCTGGATGGGGAGGGGAGTAACTATTTTAAAATGGCATTCTGCTCTTCTTAACAAGACATACACTACCAGAAACCATTTTGCCAGAACCTAACCTGTTGGAGTTTTATCAGAGCCTAACTTAACCAGGGGAAGGAATATGCCAAACTCCAACCGGCTCTAGCCATCCTGTCTCACCTAAGGAGCAAAAAAAGTAAGAAACACTAGAGAAATTCACAGTCCAGAGAAATTCGCAGTACAGAGGTACAGACTCACCAAACAACTAAAGACCTAATTATAAAACTATAGAATGCTTCCCTTCCCTACAAACCTTACTACTACGTTACTAAAGGCCTATTAGCAGCAGTTTATTTTGCCCAGAACATCATCAAGTCCACCTTTCAACACAAAAATTACAAGGTATACTAAATGGCAAAAACATAGTTTGAAGAGTATGGATAGTAATCAGAACCAGAGATATAACAAGAATGTTGCAATTATTTGACCAGAAAGGCTAAAAAAACAAAACCAAAAAACCCTGTGATTAATATGCTGAGGAATTTATGGGAAAAGTAAACAATATGTAAGAATAAATGTATAATATAAGATGAAAATTCTAGGAAAAAAACATTTTTAAATGCTAGAGTTTAAAAATACTGTAACAGAAACAAAAAATATTTTTGATGAATTTGTTCATAGACTGGACACAGGAAAGAATTTCTGAGCTTGAGGGTATGACTATAGAAATTTTCAAAGCTGAAAAACAATGAGAAAAAAAAGACTAAAAAACAAGTACATAATAATCAAGAACTGTAGTACAATGAGAATGCCAGTAGGAGAAGAAAGAAAAAAGAAATATTTGAAATAATAATGACTGAGAATTTCCCTAAATTAATGTCAGACACCAAGCCACAGGTTCAGGAAGCTCAAAGAACACTGAACAGAATAAATAGAAGCCAACAAACAAATAAAAACTTCACTTAGGTATATTCATATTCAAACTTTAGAATATCAAAGATAAAGAAAAAAAAATCCTTTAAAAATCCAACACAAACAATAAAAGCACTTTACCTACTTAAGGAACGAAGATAAGAATTTTATCTAACTTCTCTTCAGAAATCACATAAACAAGTAGAGAGTGAAGTGGCATATTTAAAGGGCATACACAACCTGATTTTAAACAGGGCAAAAGACTTGAACAGACGTCTCACCAAAGAAGATATACAGATGACAAGTAGGTATATAAAAATATGCTCTAGGTCGAGGCTGCAGTGGCCGGAGTGGCCACTGCACTCCAGTCCGGGCGATAGAGTGAGACTCCAACTCAAAAGATAAAAAAATAAAATGAAAATATGCTCCACATTCAATGTCTTTGGGGAACTGCAAATTAAAACAACATTGAGATACCACTACATACTTATTAGTATACAAAAATCCAAAACATTGACAGCACCAAACGCTGGTGAAGATGTGAGAAAATAGGCCGTCTACTTCTTTCCTGATGGGAATGCAAAATGGTACAGTCATTTTGAAAATCAGCTTGGCAGTTTCTTAAAAACTAAACTAAACTAAACATCAACATACTCTTACCATTCAATCCAGCAGTGGCACTCCATGACATTTACCCAAATAAGTTGAAGACTTATGTCCACAAAAAAACCTACACAGGGATGTTTATAGTAGCTTTATTAATAATTCCCCAAACCTAGAAATAGTCAAGATGTCCTTTGTAGGTGAATAGACAAACTGCAGTACATCCTAACAATGCAATATTATTCAGCACAGAAAGAAGTGAGTTATTAAGCCATGAAAGGAAACCTAAATGCATATTACTAAGTAAAATTTATGAAGACAATTAAAAGGTCAATGATTGACAGGGATTAGTGGGGAGAAAGGGATGACTAGGACAGTGAAATTATTCTGTGAGATAAAACATGTCATTATATATTTGTCCAGACCTATAGAAAGTGCAACACCAAGAATGAACTCTAATATAAATGATGAAGTTTGTGTGATAATAACGTGTGAATGTAGGTTCATCAATTCTCACAAATGCACCACTGTAGTGGAGATGTGGATAATTGGGAGGCTATGCATATTGGGTTAGGGCAATATTAAGAATTCTTTGTACTTTCTACTCAGTTTTGCTGTGAACCTAAAAATATTCTAAAATATAAAATTTTTTTTTTTAGTTGGAGTCTCACTCTGTCACCCAGACTGGAGTGCAGTGGCTGCTCCCAGCCACCGCAGCCTCGGCCTGCTGGGCTCCGGCGATCCTTCCACCTCAGCCTTCCAAGTAGCTGGAACTACAGGCGCGCACAACCACACCCGGCTAATTTTTGATTTATTGTAGAAATGAGGTCTCGCCAAGTTGCCCAGGCGGGTCTCAAACCCGCGGGCTCAGGCAATCCACTCACCTCGGCTTCCCAAAATGCTGGGATTACAGGCTGAGCCACTGAGCCTGGCCCCAAATTTATTTTTTTTAAATGGAGTGGTTGGCACAATGCTTAAAACACTTGGGTTCTTAGAACTAAAGACACCTTATAATTTGACCAGGAATCTTGTCCATAAAAAGATGAGCTTGGATCTAAAATGTTAAATTTTCTGAGGTCATAGATTGAAACTGGAATATTAGAGAACTAATTGATCAATTTTCTTCTTGAAAAAGTTGATATCTCCTTAAACTTTTTATCTTTAGTATTTTTCAATAAACCACATTAAATAAATAACAGACTTGGATTCTATATGTGTTTTCAAACATATAAATTTCCACTCACACAATCTGTATGTCATGTCTAGGTAGAAACAGTTGTGGCATTAGTCAGTTCGATCAAGTAAAGGCAGGACACAGTTCTTCACACAAGGACAATGGCCTCGAACAGAAGGAAGTAAACCACACATTCTCTGGTCTTGAGAAACTCCACAGTCTTAACTTAAAAATAAAATGCCCTAAGACTATCCCTAGGAAGGTATATCTCACCATTTAGATCTTTATATTTATGCCAAATTGTTATATCATTGATATTGAGTATATAAAAATACAAGTGATAGTTAAGTGCTTACCATGTTCCAGGCACTTTTTCCAGCACTTTATCTAAATTACGGATGAGGAAACCGAGACACAGAGATTAAGACACAGCCAAAATTTCAACCCAGACTTAGATTCAGAGCCCATGCCCTGAAATCCGGCGCTAAACTGCCTCATACCTTGCAAAAGAAGCCAGACTCAGCTGGGCTGGCTTATGCTCTGTGTGGCCTGGGTTTTCATCACATTGCTTTTCTGGGAGGCCAACCACTGACAAACAAATCAAGCTGCTTCTTGCTGTTATGTCAGGAGAGAGGGAGGGCAGCAAGAAACCTCGAGGTGTTAATATCTTTGTTTACTTTGTCTTGGCTAGCTTTTCATGCACCCTCAAATCCTTTTGGGAAAAAATAAAGTTAAGTTTGGAAGCAGCTTTCTGGGCAGTCTTGAGGGCTCAGGGATACTTAGTGATTCAGTACAGAGTATGCAGTCAAGAAATGTTTGCATGAATGAGTGACAATTAATGATTATGCACTTCAAAAAAATATCTAGGGAGCTGTGGATTTAATGATCTCCTTATCTCATGCATTATACATCCATATCTTCTCCATATCACACTTTTGTCAAGTTTAATTATTTACTTAATTTACCACACGTTCTTTCCTTCATTGCCCATGTTGTTAATTTGGCCAGGAAAACTCTGCTTTTTCAAAGCTACAAGTTATAAATCCTACTTACGGTTAGGTCTAACTGGAGCATAGCTTATCTTTACTAGAGAAAAGTAACTTATCCTTCCTTATATTGTATGTCATCGTCACTGTATACTACAGTTTACATGTTACAGTTTAACAGTAAATTGCTCAAGGGGAGATGTCATTTCCGCTCTATTTTCTCTGTCCTTCTTAGTGTTTTATGCAGTAAAAAGTGGCATCTAAGGCATCCAAAAAAGACAGTACTAGGGCTTAGTGGTGAGCATTTATTAATAAACCTCATATTCCACATATGATACCACTCATCAACTTCTGATTTATAATTCATCTTTTATCATCAGAATATCTCAGTCATTAGCTATCTATTAGGAGTATTTCAAATTGTTTTCTCACATTTTTCCTGTGTTCATAATTGTATGTACTTTTTTGTGAATGAATAGCTGCAATGAATAAATCACTTTAAAATTTATAGGAAATGAGATAAGTTTTGCTTCATTACTCTAGAAAAAGCAAAGATTATCAATGAGTAAAAAAAGTAAGTATATATTAAATTTTTATTTAAACTGAGTTATTTTAAAAACAAATTATACATTTAATGTCATAGTTCAAAATCATATTTGCGTAATGACCATTTGTATACCTAACCCTGAGTTGTACTTCACATCGTCAAACTAAAAAATTTTTAAAAATTAAAAAGAAAAAAATCATATTTGTGGGTAATTCTTTTATCAGAAAGAACTCAATCAGAGTTGCATATAGATCTTTTAATTTTCTGAATTAATTCTCTAGTATATGGATATCATATGTAAAGGAATTAGAAGAGAAACAAATTATCCTGATTATTCAAAAAAACTCTAAAATAAAATAATGAAGATGATACTTAAATGTATTTTTTAAAAGAAATTTATACTATCTCGCTATACCATTATAATTTGCAACTGCTATAATATATTTACATTTGAGAATGCAATTGAACTATATGAAGCATTTTATTTTCTGACAAGATATTATTGTTGCCATCTATATTGTGATGAATTATTTTCTGTTTTTAATTGATATTTAAAATAGAAATGTGTGTATATATGCAATATAATTACAATGTTTATAAGTACATAAACCCACATCATTCCATGCCAGAGTGCATTATACTTTGAGAACATCTCAAATAACCAGATAGTAATCCAGTCTTTTACCTCTCTCCAGTCGTTTAAGTGTCCATAGTATGATAATAAGAAAGATTTTTTTGTCTTTTTTTTTTGAGTCGGAGTCTCACTCCATCGCCCAGACTGGAGTGCAGTGGCTGCTCCCGGCCACCGCAGCCTCGACCTGCTGGGCTCCAGCGATCCTTCCCCCTCAGCTTTCCAAGTAGCTGGAATTACAGGCATGTGCTACCAGGCCCGGCTAATTTTTTGATTTATTGTAGAGATAAGGTCTCACCTGCCCAGGCAGATCTTGAACCCGCTGGTTCAGGCAATCCACTCACCTCAGCCTCCCAAAGTACTGGGATTACAGGCTGAGCCACTGAACCCGGCTTGTTTTTTGAATCAGAGTCTCACTCTGTTGCCCAGGCTGGAGTACAGTGGCTGCTCACGGTCACCGCAGCCTCGACCTGCTGGACTCAGGCGATCCCTCCGTTTCAGTCTTCCAAGTAGCTGGAACTACCGAAATGCACCACCACGCTTGGCTCATTTTTCTTCATTTATTGTAGAGATGAGTTCTTACCAAGTTGCGCAGGCTGTTCTCAAACCTGTGGGCTCAGGCAATGCTCTCTCGTCTTGGCCTCCCAAAGTGCTGGGATTATAGGCATGAGCCACTGTGCCCAGTCGTAAGAAAGTTTTTAAAAATCTTCATTTCCTCTGGTCTCTGCAATTTCTGGAAACCACTCCATTCCCTTTGCCTAAAGAACTCCATCTCTCCTCCTCACCATTCTCTTCTCTCAAGTCTTCTCTGTACTGCCTTTTGTCACAGAACAACTTGCAGCTGTTTCTGCCTAACACCCATAACACACACACGTGCACATGCATGCACACACCATCCCCACCACAAACAGGAGGGCCCTGTCTCCTCTACTTCTGACTTACTTTGTACTGAGAATCTGCCCGCAAGAACCTTTATCCTTTCTCTTCTCCTCTACAAGGTGTAGGGTGTGGAGGAAGAAGAAAGAAGTCAATCAACACACATTACTAATTTTTTCCTGTCATATTTATGCCAACTATAAAACAGCAATACTCAATGCCCTTTATTATATTGTACATTAAACTAGTGTCAGCAGGGTCTGTCAGAAGTATTCATTTTTTTGTCACTGGATGTATGATTTTTTAAAGTCCTGATGAACTGTTTTTTAAAACAAACATTATTTATTATTACTTGTATTTATGTTATGAATATTGAGAAGATAGCACAGAGAATTCCTGTGTGCCCTATGTTAGTTTCCTTTATCATCTTATTAGTATGACACATTATAATTAACAAATAAATGTTGATAAATTATCATTAAATAAAGTTTGTATTTTATTTACATTTACTTAGTTAAGGAAGCATAATTGTTTTTTCTGTTCCAGAATCTCATCCAGGATAGTTAGTTATATTTACAATTGACCCTCGAGCGACATGGAGGTTAGAGGTGCCAAATCCCCATGAAGTTGAAAATCTGAGTATAACTTTTGACTCACCCAAATCTTAACTGTGAATAGCCTACTGTTGATCTGAAGCCTTACTGATAACATCAACAATTGATTAACACATATTTTGTATGTTATGTGTACAATATACTGTATTCTTACAATAAAGTAAACTAGGGAAAAGAAAATGTCAAGAAAATCATAAGAAATAGTAAAATATATTTAATTTCATTAAGTGAAAGTGGATCATCACAGAGGTCTTTATCTTTGTCATCTTCACTGAAGAGAAGGGGGTTGATCTTGCTGTCTTGGGTGTGGCCCAGGTGGAAAAAAACCCACATATAAGTGGACCTGTGCATTTCCAACCCATGTTGTTCAAGGGTTGACTGTAGTAATGTCTCCTTAATCTTCTCTGGGCTGTGACAGTTTCCCAGGTTTTCTTTTATATTGATGAATTTGTCACTTTTGAGGAGCATCAGTCAGATATTTTGTGGAATTTTCTTTACCTGCAATTTATCTGATACTTTTTCCATGCTTAAACTGAATCTGTGTATTTTAGGAAGGAAGACCACACAGGTAAAGTGTTATTTTTATTATACTGTCTCAAGGGCACATAGTACATTACTTATCACTGTTGATGTTGGCTTTGATCCCCCGGCTGAGGCATTGTTTGTCAGGTTTATCTACTTGAAATTACTCAGTTTTCCAAAGGTGAACTACAGGAATAGATTTTCTTGAATTAAACGTGGTTAATATTGCAACTTTCAGAGTAGAAGAGTAGTTTATACTACTGAAAATACATCGCAAGGTAAAACATTAAATAACACAGAATTGGCATCATTTTTTTCCCCCAATTAAACTTCAGTTTACTTTCCAACATTTTAGGGGTATTCTAGTAATTTGGCTCCATTTTGGGGGGAAAATATGTTATACAAAGACATTCTCAAGTAAGGTCAAGCCATCTTATAAAGATTTCTTAGGCAATTCATACACAAACTATTTAGTTAACTGGAAGAAATCAGGTTTTATTTGTAGCAAAGCAAAATGGCTATAGATACCATATGTACACAAATGTACATAAAGTATATACAGAGAAAAGGAGAAAGAATCTATCTAAAGCTTAATGGAAAACCTCTAGTCATAACAGCTAGATAATGATGTCTTTCGAAAGTGAGATTTTTTTCTCATCATTTTATCATAAATAATACAACAGACATCATTAAAATCAAATTAAATTGGGAAAATAGCATAATATCACTAAATTAAAATTATGAAGGTTGAAAGAAACAACTCCACATCTTTCCTTTTATAAATTCTCTTAACATCTCTCATGCCCCTTGAGTTTTTTTTCTCTTCTTTTTTTAAATTTAAATGCCATCTTTAAGATATTTTTTGCAAATTAAAACCACACTGAGATACCACCTATCTCCAGTCAGAATGGCCATCAACAATAACTCAAAAGAACAACAGATGATAGAAAGGATGAAGGGAAAAGGGAATACTTCTACACTGTTGGTGAGAGTGTAAACTAGTACAACCTCTGTGGAAAACAGTTTGGTGATTCCTAGATGTAAAAATCAACCTTCCATACCACCTTGCAATTCTCCTACTAGGAATATACCCAGAAGAACTCGAATCACTCTATGAAAAAGACACCTGCACACGCATGTTTACTGCCGCATTTTTCACAATAGCAAAAACATGTAACCAACCGTGCTGCCCATCGGAAGAGGACTAGATCTTAAAAATGTGGTATATACAAGATGGACTAATACGCAGCCATAAAGAACAAAATTATGAACCTCACGAACTTGTATAGACTTAGAGTCTATAATACTGAGTGATCTATCACAGACACAAAGAACTGAGTATCACATGTTCTCACTCATAAGTGGACCTTGAACAATTACACTATAAGAAAAGGATTGGGAGTAGTGGGAAATTACCCAGGACAGGGGTCAGGAATGGCAACAGTGAGACTCTGCTGTGGGCAGGGGCACACCTCATCAACAAGAGTACCTGCATAATGAACATTTGTATACCTAACCCTGAATTGGACCTCACATCTTTAAAATAAAAATTTAAGGCTGGGCTCGGTGGCTCAGTCTGTAATCCCAGCACTTTGGGAGGCCGAGGTGAGTGGATTGCCTGAGCCTGTGGGTTCGAGACCTGCCTGGGCAACTTGGTGAGACCTCATCTTTACAATAAATAAAAAATTAGCTGGGTGTGGTAGCGCGTGCCTGTAGTTCCAGCTACTTGGAAGGCTGAGGCGGAAGGATCGCCGGAGCCCAGCAGGTCGAGGCTGCGGTGGTCGGGAGCGGCCACTGCACTCCAGTCTAGGTGACAGAGTGAGACTCCAACTCAAAAAATAAATAAATAAATAAATAAATTTAAAAAAAGAAGAAGATGTTTTAAATAGTCCTATGATAAATTTAAAGAGTTGATGCCCTCATTAAGGGATTGCAAATGTTCAGACTTCTCTCTACAATGTTGAAACAAGGTTTTAGACTCTCATTTTATTTTCTCCTTAGTTTTGAGTAATATAACATTAGCAAAACTTTTACATTGGTGTGAAACCACAGTAGGATTAAGAAGCAACTTAAAAGGGCAGGTTCCCAGAGCTCCAGTCTGAAAGGTCAATAAACATTACTGAAATAAGTTAGGAAAATGATACCAGTTAATTCAGATTTTCTCATTTTACTTCTTAAATAACCAAAGAAATAGTACCTTGAATGAAAATAGATTTAAAAAAACATAAAAATCCTCACAGATATGCTCTCTGTCAGGAGAACCACACTTCGTGAAGTTAGCTGGTATACAGTTGAACAAAATCAGTTGTCTCAACAGAATTTCTGAAAGCTAGTAATGGAAGTCAAGTTCATCTTACTAGGAAGAAGTTATTTATGATCACCTAAATTTTAGGAATTACAATGCCTCTCAAAAAGTTGTATGATGTGAGAAATGTAACAAACTATGTAATAAATTTCTTATTTTGCTTTTATTTATTTTTAGGGCTTATGAATTACTAAATAAGATGAATATACATGATATAAAATGGAAATGCACTATACGATGTACAGTGAAAAGTCTCCCTTCTTCTCCTGTTTCTCAACTATTATCCTACACCTCCAAAACAACCAGTTAAATTTCAGGACATATAAATTTTATATAATTTTACATAAATTTCATAAATTTCAGGACATAGTCCATGTATTTGTAAAGTATTTATAAAGAAATTGTTTTCCACATATTTGGTAAAATGCTACATATATTATTTGGTATTTTGTATTTTTTTTAACCTTAAAACACCTGTAAACACATGTTTACAGAAGCATACCACAAATACAGAATTTTATATTTTTAAGTGGCACACATGAAATTACAATGTGCGGTTGAACAATAATTAATATACCAACTCCCACTGATGGACATTTTTGTTGTTTATAAACTTTGACATTATAACTGATGTTCCCGTTAATCTTTTTCATTTATCATTTCACGTGTATTCCAGAATACCTGTGGGAAAATCTCCTATTGTATATTATTTTCACTCACTGAAAACCAGATTCCCTCCAGAACTCAGATAAGTATTAAGCTCAAGTTTATGGAATATCAGTTTGAAGGAGAGGTGACAAGTTAATTTACTGAGGGTCTCTACATGCCACAATTTTGCCTTGGGAATTTTAGTGTTCTTCACTAAAGATGGTTCACCTCTTCTGAAACACAAATCAAGATATCAGGTCAGGAAAAATATATATATTTTTTATTAAAATAAAAGATTTGTGAATTTATTTACATGAAGGTTTTAAAACACCGTGGGAATTATTTACTTATACATTTAATAAATGATCAACTTCTTGAAACTGAAACCCTACCAGAAATTTGAAGGCTTATGGCTACCATTCACATCGATATGAGATGAGTAAGATCAACAGCAGCACTTACTGTGCTGCGGTATGAGAACACTTCCTCCATTCCACCCAGGTGGGGTTCGAGACCCAGGGTCAGACATCAGTGACCTCTAGTTACCACAGGTCAATAGGCTTCTGTCAATAGTAAGGTAAGAAAATTGCCTGCCAGCGGGGGTAAAATACTGCTTGAGAAAAAATTAAGACACCTTTCCCATTAACTCTGAGTTATTCTTAAGGGCTGATGGGAGACTAGATAAGTGAAAACCTGAGAAAATATCCCACAACTAGGACAATAAACTGCAAGGAAAAAAAATGTGGCCATCAAAAAAATATTTTAAGAAATGATATTCATTAAGTCATATGGATCTGTTAAACTGTAAGAGAACTTAGAGAACACTAAAATAGAGGACAAAGGTGACCAACAATGAATAATCATTATTATTTAACATTCTTTTTGTTGAATAAGCTATGTAATGACCTGGATTTTGAAAAGAAATTTCAATATCAGGTATTTTTGTCTTTTTAATTAAGGAAGTTTCTTAAAAAGATTATTAAATAGGATTAAATATGTTAAGCTGTTAGGTTTTATTTTTTTAAAAAACTCATACATTAGAAGTAATTAGGGGGAGAAACCTTCCTTTCTCCAATTTTAAAAAAATGGGTATGAGTTCTGAAGAGACATGTCTCCAAGTAAGAGCTACAAATCCTCAATGAAGAGACATGTCTCCAAGTAAGAGTACAAATCCTCAAGAAGCGCAGGAAAACGTACTCAAAATCATTAGTCATCAGGAAAATGCAAATCAAAACCTCAAGATACCACTTCACAATTATTAGGATAGTTAGAATTTTAAAAGTTCAATAAACAAGTGTTGGAAAGGACATAGAGAGATAAATGATGCCTCTAAGTTGGAAAATAATCTCGCAGTTCCTCAAATGATTGAATATAATAAGACCCAGCAAATTCACTTTTAGGCATATACCTAAGAGAAATAAAACATATGCCCACACAAAAACTGGCACACACATATTTATAGCAGCATGATTCACAATAGGCAAAAGTAGAAACAACATAAATGTCCATCAACTGATGAATTGTTAAATAATATGTAGTATATCCATATAATGGGATATTATTCAGCCATAAACAGAAATGAAGTATTGATACATGCGACAGCCTAAATGAACCTCACAAACATGATGCTAAACAAAAGAAGCCAATCACAAAAGACCATATGTAATATAACTCCATTATATGAAAGTCATAGAGACAGAAAGTAGATTAGTGGTTGCTTACGGCTAGGCAAAGGCGGGTACATGGTAGGGGCTTGTCTTGTCTGTTTGTGCTGCTATAATAAAATACCTGGGACTGGGTAATTCATAAAGAACATAAAATTAACTTCTCACAGTTTGCAAGGCTGGGAAGTCTAAGATCAAGGCACTAGCAAGTTCATTGTCTGGTGAGGGTCCAGTCTCTGCTTCCAAGATGGCTCCTTGAACACTATATAGTCTGGAGGGGAGGAATGCCATGTCCTTACATAGTAGAAGGTGGAAGGACAAAAAAGGGGAAAAACTCCCTCTGTCAAACCCTTTTGTTTTTTTGTTTTTGTTTTTTTGAGTTGGAGTCTCACTCTGTCACCCAGCCTCAACCTGCTGGGCTCCGGTGATCCTTCTGCCTCAGCCTTCCAAGTGGCCGGAATTACAGGCATGCACTACCACGCCCGGCTGATTTTTTGATTTTTATTGTAGAGATGAGGTCTCGCTGCCCAGGCAGGTCTCGAACCCGTGGGCTCAGGCAATCCACTCACCTCAGCCTCCCAAAGGCACGGGATTACAGGTTGAGCCACCGAGCCCGGCTTGTCAAACCCTTTTGTAAGAGCACCTAACTCTATTCATGAAAGAAGAGCCCTCATGACCTAAATTATCTCTTAATTCTACACATTGGCAACACCTGAATTTTTTACTAAAGGGTACAGAATTTCGAGGTGATGCAAATGTTCTACAAATGGACAGTGGTATGGTAACAGCACATATCTGTGACTCTACTCAAAACCACTGTTTTGTACATTTTAAATGTGTGACTTGCATAGTATGAGGATTATATCTTAATAAAGCTGTTTTTAAAGAATCACTCCCCAGAAAGAAAAAAAAAAAAGAAGAACTTGCCCTGTTACATAATACTGCTTCTGCACTAGCTTATTTAGATAATCTCTGATTTCTGGAAGAATTTGCAGTTTTGTAATAAGACAAGGGACAGTTTTACAGAGAAGGAAATAATCACAGTGGTCTTTTTAACCTTCCGTATAATCAAGCATCATTGAACATTTAGCAGCCGACTGTCAGAAGTAGCTTCTGCCAGCATATTCTAAAGCATTCATAAAGAACGAGTTATCCTGATTTCTGAATTGTCAGAGTGAGAAAAGCACAGCTGCTTTCAATGGAAAGAAAATTTGTTCAAAAAAAGAAGGGGCAAAGAAATATTCCCATTGTTTGTGAAAGTCTTTTCCTCTCTCGTTTTCCAAAAGTCCACAGGCTATCAGGAAATGAAACTCTTAGCCTGATATTTCTACATACCTACTCACAACTACTTCCGTATAAAGCCGTGAACATACAGAAAAATCGGAGATAGTTTTCTTATCTAATTGAATGTTTAATGTGCACTCAATCTGAAGGATAGTGGAAGATGATTTTTTGAGGGAACAGAATAGAAAACATAGACAATTTCTTGTCATTAGTAGAACAATGCTTTTTTCTCCTTTCAGTTCAATACTTTTAAAACTCAAGCCTCTAGATTTGCCTATTTAATTTCACACCAACACTATGAAGTGTGTTAGTATAGACTCATTAAAATGTATAACACAGCAGGGTGCGGTGGTACACATCTATAATTCCAGCACTTGGGGAGGTCGAAGTGAGAAGATTGCCTGAGGTCATGGGTTGAAGACTAGCCTGGGCAACTTGGTGAGACCTCATCTCTACAATAAATCAAAAAATTAGCTGGGCATGGTGGCACATGCCTGTGGTTCCAGCTACTTGGAAGGCTGAGGCAGAAGGATCACCTGAACCCAGCAAGTCGACACTGCGGTGGCCATGAGCATGCCACTGCACTCCAGCCTGGGTGACACAGTGAGACTGACTCAAAAAAAAAAAAAAAAAAAAAAAAAAAAAAGCATAACACTCAAACCAGGCAAAGTGGGGACCAAAGGGAGGTTCATACTTTACCTGTATGATGACCACTGTATATCGAATTCTGAATTGTAAGCCTACATCTTCCAAAAAAAAAAGAAAGAAAGAAAGGAAAAATGCATTACAAAGCTGACATAAGTAAACAAAATACTCATAGACTCGAGGCTAGAAAGCAGATAGGAACCAAAGAGGTAAAGTGAGACCAATGGTATAGTGGATATTAGAGTTTTTGTAAATACCTGAACTTTAGAGATTTAGGTCTCAAGATAAAGTGAAGTATTGGAGACTGGAGACATGATGTTGGGCCTAAGAAATATGGGATTTGAAACTAACAGCCACTCTGCATAAATTCAGGATCTAGAGAGCTACAGCATCAGTAAAAAGGTGAATTAGAAAAACCCACCAAAAGGCAAAGAGGACTACAGGTTACTTCTTGGGTCTACCTGAAAACTGGGTAGGAAAACAGTCTCTGAGAATGTATTACCAAAATCAGCTTGAACACAGGTGTGGGGTTTAAACTTATACAATTTATATGGTCTGAGAAACCCCAAGCTGAGAAATAAAATTGTAGCCAAACTTAAGGGTACCTAGCAAAAAAAAAAAGAAGAAGAACTTTTGAGAGAGAGACATAACTGTCCACCTGGGCCTCATGTAATTGTCAGGTATAGAGTCCAGAGAAAGATGAGCTCACAACTCACAATTGTAGAATGCAAGCCCAATGCAATCAATTTGAGGCCTGGTATGGTGGCACACACCTGTAATTCCAGCACTTTGGAAGACAGAGGCAAAAGGATTGTTTGAGCCTAGGAGCTTGAGATAAGTCTGGGCAACATAGTGAGACTTTGTCTCTACAAAACAATTTTTAAAATTAACCAGTCATGGTGACATGCACCTGTATCCCCAGATACTTGGGAGGCTGTGGCAGAAGAATTGCCTGAAGCCAGGAGGTTGAGGCTTCAGTGAGCCATGACCATACCACTGTACTCCAGACTGGGCAACAGAGTAAAAGCCAGGATTAAAAAAAAAAACCAATTTGAGAGAGCTGACAAAAGTCAGCAAAACTTAATTAGAACCTCTCTAATTAGGACATTAGCTATTGAAATTATTAGTTACATGGAAGGAGAGAGAAAAGAGAAAGACCTTTTTTTCTTTTTTTTTTTGAGTTGGAGTCTCACTCTGTCGCCCAAACTAGAATGCAGTGGCCGCTCCCGGCCACCGCAGCCTCGACCTGCTGGGCTCCAGCAATCCTTCCGCCTCAGCCTTCCGAGTAGCCGGAATTACAGGCATGTGCTACCATGCCCGGCTGATTTTTTGATTTATTGTAGAGATGATGTCTCGCTGCCCAGGCAGATCTCGAACCCGCGGGCTCAGGCAATTCACTCACCTCAGCCTCCCAAAGGAGCGGGATTACAGGCTGAGCCACCAAGCCCAGTTAGCTTTTTTTCTTATAGAGACAAGGAGAAACCTTACTCATAACTAAATAAGTTCTAAGTGATACATATTTAAAATATTTGAACATGATAATAAACTTACTCTAATAGATGTATATAGAACTCTATACACAACAAATTAAGAATAAATATTCTTATCTAGAATGGATAGAATGTTTATAAAAACTGACCATGTGCCAGGCCATAAAGCAAATGTCAACATCATCTAAGAATAGATATATAATTTATGTTCTTTAATAATAACAAAAAGTAGAAATTGTTAAACACTTTAAACAATGCTGCAAGTGGTCATGTCAAACAGTTTAGCTATTGTGATGTTGCTAAGAACATCCTTGCATATATCTCTTTTGGTTGATGTGCAAATTCTATACCTGAAGACTGGAATTTCTAGGATAGAGGACATATTTATGTTCAACTTTAAAGATAATGCCAGATTGTTTTCTAAGCTCATTGTACCAACTTGCACTCATTAGCAGTTATAAATGCAGCATTACTTATAATACAGTTATTCCAAAATTTTCTGCATTATGATGAAGAATTTATAATAGAGTTTTAATTTTTTATATTGCAAAAAAATCTTAGATTAAACATTCTTATATAACAATTTTTAATCTGTCTACTTTTCTCTTACAATAATTTCCCAGGACTGAAATTCTGGAACAGCAGCTATGCTTTTAAATTTTATTATGTATTGTCTCATTGCTCTTCAGAAAAATCTATGGAAGAGTCCATTTTTCCATATGGTCTGAGAAACCCCAAGCTGAGAAATAAACCCCAAGCTTGCCAACACAGAATAGTATCAACTTTCTCTATCTTTGTTAGCCTTATAGTTGAAAAGTATCTCATTGTTGTTTCCATATCCATGTATTTAATATCCAGTTGGTTTGAATATATTTTCATATATTTATTGTTCATTTGCATTTCTATTTGAGGATTTACAATTTAACTTGTGAATCATTTGAATCAGCCTAAGAATATATGCAAGATTATCATGTGGAAAATAACCAAAACCTCTCACCATTCTTTATATTTTACCCTTATATCTACATACACATTTAGCAATAATGACTTCGAGGTCATCAATACTTTGGTAATAAAAATTGCGAGTTTTAAAAAAAAATCTTTTGTCATGTGGCATACACTTGACTAAGGACTTTACACGCCTGGTTTACTCATTAATTTATCTATTTATTTTGCAATTATTTACTATGTCCCAGGAAGTGACTTGTTGTGCAATGGTGAGTGAAGCAAAGTGTCTGCCTTCCTATGGCGGAGTGAGATGATAACAAATAAACATTAAACAAATAATTGCAAAAGATGACGTAAAATAAGAAGAGTATGCTGAAATACAAAATAATATGGGGCTGTATTCAAATGGCATAGTCAAAGAAGGCTTCCCAAGGAGGAGACATTGATCCAGGGCCCTAATACATAAAAAGGAGCCAAAAATCCTGGGAAGGGAAGAGCTTTCCCGAGGGAAGAACATACATAAAAACCTCACTCAGGAAAATGAGAAGCTGAAAGCAGGGCCCTGTGACTAGCATGAAGAGAGTGAAGGGAAAGTGATGTGAAACCGAACTGAAGTCAGCATTGGACCCCGTAGGGGCCATGCTGGCTAAGGGCAGAAGGTTGCTTCATTTCTTGTGATGAGAAGCTTAGTCTAAGAGAGAGGAAGTGCCCAGAGGTGGTCTTGATCTTCTGCCAATGATCCAAATCTTAAAATTAATTTAGCATCACCTTTCTACGATTATATAGAAATTATGAGTGTAAATTAAGTTGCATGTTTTAAGGAAGTGTGTAACTATCATGTCTTTCGTATATTTAAGACAGCTGAAGAATCCAATAAATTTGAACTTCCAGAAAAAAAGTATTTAATACTTTCTGTCAAACAACATTCTATTAAGTGCTGAAGATAGAACCTAAATGAGTGTTCTAAACCAGACTTCTTTTTAAGACATCACAAAAAAGAGATCTATTCCTTGAATCTACTCGCAGCACTCCAGTATTTTATTCAGCATGCGTTTCACCAGTGTATTTCATGTATGAATTGGATTTACTGAAATGTTTATGGAAATACTCTCACTAGGTAAAACATGTATCTGCAATCTGTTAGCATTGTTTGTGTCCTAGTCATTTTGATTACAGTACCATCTTACTTCATCTGCTTTCAGATGTTGTTGTCAGAGTCACAGGTAAGTAGATAGCCCTAGGAGTTTTTTTTATTTCTATTTGGGGCTCTCAAAAAGCATGGGATTTTGTCCGAGTAAATATTATCTCCTTTTTAATAGATGAAGAGGTACAAGCTAACCTCACTGAAATTCAGATTTCTCACCTATAAAATGGAGGCAATTATGCTTACCCTACCAATTGCTCATACTTAAATAAAATAAAACAATAAAATATAGATGAGAGAGTACCTGAAAAACTAGAAACATCACAAAAGATAAGCTACTATTATATTATCATAAAATAGGACACATATGTTTCACAAACATTCAATACAGATGTGCAAAAATGTACATGTGATCCATATCAGATCTCTAACTTGTTCTAAGCCCCATGGCAATGAACTTTGAAATGAGAGAAGACCTAAATCTGCCAACACAGAGTGACTCAGTCTCTTCCACTTTGGAACATCTTCTTTTAGGTTAATTCCAGCCATTTTTGGCAAAGGGTCAGTCAACGTACAGTGAAAACTCCCCATCAAGCGACCCTCTCACCCGATTCACAGATTTCCTAGATAACATGTGAGGACAAGGAGAAGCTCTCATATTCTTACAATATTATGACAGAGCCCCTGGTGTGAAACCAGTCCTGTGCTCCTCCCTGGCTCCCACTGGTTCTTGGCAGAGGAAAAGTCATTTTACCTGTTTCAGTGTTGGTCTCTGTGCTCTGTGTCTGCTTGCAAAGTTCTACAGCTAATGCCATGCCAGTTTTTTTTCTCTTTCTCTTTCTCTCTCATGCCACGCCACCATCTCTATACTTGCTGTGACTGTTCCTTGTCAGAAAAGGGTGATTTCTTGGGCTGTCTCCATCCAGAGTTCCACACTGGAAATGGACACAAGTCCATTCTGCATCTGTTTTTGGATTGACAACTAACCTGTCCTTTTGATTCTACCTCTATTCCTCACATTGAGTTCCAATGAGAAGAACAAAGGATCTTTGCTGCTTCTGTTTCTGTGTTTTTTTCTCTCAACTCTTGTCCCCCTTGTCAAAACTGCTGGAAGCTTCTTTACATAATATTTTTCTTCTTTCCTACTTTTTTCCATGAGGTGAATAATGGAGAAGCAAATCTGTTCGCCAATAAAAAGTAATATGGTCACGCACCACAGGCAGTCAACATCAGACCACATAAGGCTGTATATAATACCATATTTTTTACTCTAACGTTTTCTATGTTTAGATACACAAATACAATTGTGCTACAATTGCCTACAATATTCAGTACAATCATGAGCTGCATAGGTAGCCTAGGAGCAATAAGCTATCCCATCTAGCCTAGGTATGTAGTGAGTTCTACCATCTAGGTTTGTGTGTAAGTACATTCTAATGATCATACAATGACAAAATCACCTAATGACACACTTCTCAGAGCATGTCTCCTTCGTTAAGTGATATGTGACTGTAGATCTGTTTGTATCATCCTCATTCCAATCTTTTGCATGTCTGCCCATATAGTGCTAAATGACTCTCAATAGCCAAAGACTCAGCTATGCATCTTTGTATCAACAGCATCTAAACCAGTGTTTTTCCTATAACTGACACTCACAGAAAGTTTGTTGAGTGAATATATGATTGAACCTCTTTAATTTATAGGTGAAGAAATTGAGGTGAAAGGTTTTGACCAAGATAAACAATCAATTAGAGGCTTAGCTGGGGTCAGGTCAAGTACTCTTTCAACTTAACATACTGGTTTTTACTTATTCTTTCTTAAATGGCTAGCAATATAGAGCCTGAAATATAAGACGAAATGCTAGGAAGAGAGGCAGGAAGAAATAATAAATAAAAAACTCCCCACTAAAGAAGAATCAAGCTTCATAAAAGACATCCAAAAGCAAGTATTTATAATTAAAATATTGGTATTTTTCTCTTTACCTATACAAAATAAAACCAGCTCAAATCTGTACTCCTAAAATCTCTGAATGAAGATCTTATAAAATGCCATATTTCTGCCATAGTCAAATATTTGTGGTTAGGGTAAATATTACAGCAAAAATTTTATAGACATTTTCCCCTAAAGATATATATAAATAAAAATATACAAAAATTTTAATAGAAATTTAAATCTATTCACCTGAAAGAGAAATTCTCCCACTTTCTGAGTGGAATTCACTGAGTTAAACTTAATTACTTATAAAAAATAGTAGCAAATCCTTTATTTCTCTAAAAGATTAATCATGTTAGAAATCCTATTGAAAAAATGACTAACTGCTCCATACAGAGTAGTAACCAATGAGATTTTCAGTTGTGGCAAACACACTGAAGTATGACATCTTGGTAAACATACACCAAACAAATTTGGGGAGCTAAAATTTTTGAGTTTAAAAGATTATTTTTTTTAAATGAACAGCAGTAGCTCTATTCTTAGGAAGTATACTCCAGAGGGAGGTGAGATTTTAGACCATTTGTTTATATTTCTGAATGGAATGTAAGCAATCTTGCTTTTCTACAGTGTGTGCCACAACAGACCAAAGCATCAAATAGAATATTAGTGTAGCAAATTTATATCAAGAATTATGGTCCTTTTGAAGAGTACAATAGGGCACAAGCAGGAAGAAAAAAAAGTCCATTTGTCTCCCTAGTTGCTGTTTTCCCAATTTACCTTCTTCTCTTCACCCCCACATTGGTAATTTTCTCCTTTTTGGGGAGCTCTGAGGGGAAGTAGCATGTTGCTGCTGAGGGTTTCTAGGCTCTAATCTCTTAAAATAATCACACGCATAGGCACCAAGTAGCAAAGTACTCACACAGTGACATCATTCTGGAGTATTAAAGTTTGTCACCAAAATTGTTTTTCTCTGCAAGTAATGACAGCTACAGATAGTGACATAGTGTGTGCGAGCGCGCGCGCGTGTGTGTGTGTGTGTGTGTGTTCTGTCAGGGAGAAAAAAACACTTGTAAAACTCTTAGAAACTAAAAATGCATCAGTGAATAGGCCTTTATGTTGGATATTTATGGGGAATTTGGTTTGTTTTCTGATTCTGTTTCAACTTTTAAGGAGCACTGTTAATGTGATTAATTAGCAAGAATTTACTGACGTGAAAAATCTCGACAGTCGAATATATATGATTTTTTTAAATGTATTTTTTCAGGTGAAACTATAAACTGGAGGCCTAATTAAGACCTGCTGTTTCCTGAAATTTTGTGGGCACAGCCCTGGGAAGGAAAGTTGCACGGAGCCTTACTTGAAGGGGTACGTGTAATCTTAAGAGAAAATCCTGGCATTCTAGTCACTTCTTTCAAACATAGTCTTTACTTAAGAACCACAGTGAATTTATGTCCATGGTAAACATGAAAGCTCGCTATGTAGTTGGCTTAGGGAAAACTAAAATCAGGGTGAACGTCATGAGTTTAGGACTTCAGCTGCTCCTAGCCAATATTTCCAAATTTATGCTGAAACACCATGATGGATCATACGATTTTAGTCTTTTGACATTTTCTTACATGTCCTCTTCACATTACTTTGCTAAGAATGAAAGTCTCTCTAACAAGAGAGAGCAAATCAACTTGCAAGAAATATAATAATACAAAAGTATTCAGTGTAAATATAATTTGATTTTTTTTAATCAATATTTTTTATTATGATGTTGTGGGGTACAGTTAAGAGTTAGATATACAAATACATTTCATTCAGACACCCTGTTGATATGAGGTGTTTCCCCGTCCCCAGACAGAGAGCGAGTCTATAATTTGATGTTTGATGAGGTTGTTAAAGATCTGAATTGAATTGATTTCTGACCAGCAGTCACTTTATCTTCTTTCATTAGAAAAATCTACATTTTCTCCAATATCATCTTTTTACTAAATAGTTCCAATGTAGACTTTAAACTACAAGTATTAAATAAATCTGTATATTTCTAAAAACTGTCAAAATTGTATTAGTGTAGCAACATATTTATATAGCTTCTCCCCAAATATCAAATACAGTGGTGAGAAACTTCTGAAGTTGAAATTGCTTCAAAATAATAAGTGGATATTTTTTACTCACTTGAAGGAAGCTTTCTTCTGATGCCTCAGGTAGAAAATATGAACTACTTATAACGTGAGAACGGAAACCAATCTCCTGCTTGTCATTCAGCTTGGCATTTTGAACTGATATTTTTACTAACTTAGTAAATTGTTAGGAGTCAAAAAAACCTCACAGAATTGTTTTAAAGTTGTACATTTCTTAAAAACCATACCATGAAAAAAAAATTTGTTCAGTTTGCAAATCTCGACCAAGAAACAATGATTTCCTTTAGATAATGCACTACATATCAGGTCATAAGGGATCAACTCACAATTTATAGTCCTGGTGCATAATTCTGTAGCCCGTAAGCTCGACAGAGCCAAAACACTTACTCACAGATAATGCCCAACACAAAAGCCCCTTTTTCCACTTCATGGGTAGAGCCTCATTATGCGCCTTCCTAAATGTGGAGGGGAAGAGAGGCTCCTCCTACTCTTTATAATGCTGTACAGTGCATTTGTCCAATAGCTCATTGCCTCAGAAAACGTCTCAGTCATTTCCTACAGACATTTTTCTGCCTCCTCAGTGACCTGGAGATAGATAATCCATGGTCGCCTCTTCTCTGGCAATCTGGCGTCCCAGATTCCACCTTGCTGCATTTCTGCTTTTTCCGGGACCCGGCTAGGCCCTTGCTCTGGAGCTCAAAACTCCAGGCCACGTAAGGGCAGAGCTGCCACGTCAGAGCTGCTCCTGGCACCAAGGAAAATTATTTGCCCCGAGAGGCAAACACAGCCCAGGCAGTGTCCAGAGTATCAATCCCTCTCTTCTCTGCTCTAAAAGGCCCTATTGTAGAAACACAAATCATTCAGAGATGGCATGTACAATGTCTAATCACTTAATAGCCACTGGGCACCCACTGGGTACGAGCCCCAAACTAGACACTGTCTATAACCTATTCACTGGAGGAAGACAGGAAAGAATATGACACAGATTTATATTCATCTCCTGTTCTAGCCCATTATACCATGGCCAACACACATCCTTTGAACAAGTAGACAATTGCAACCATAATAGAGATGAGAATATTTTTATCTATGCTTAGCAAGGTAAGGGAGAGAACACACACAAGCTTGCTATTCACGCTGACCTAGTTTTGAATCCTGCTTCTATAATTAATCAACCGTGTGGCCTTGGAGAGTTTACTGAATCCCTCTGGGATTCTCTTTCCTCGTTTGCAAGATGAAAATAACAATATCTACATCATAAGTAGGTGCTGTGAAGAACACTTTGTTAGGTAGAAGTACCCAAAGCTGGGTGAGGTGTTCAGTGGGCACCCAATTGAAAATGCTTCCAGATCCCCATTGCAGCGAAATATCAGTTCCCTTCCCCATTTTTAGGTTTCTAAATGCTTGTCAAAATGTCTTATATACTGTATCTTATTTGATCCTTACACAAATCCCACTCGTATATACTTTAACCTTACAGGCAGAATTTTAGGTCTTTGGATTTCATTTTGTTTCCTTTTTGGAAATTTTATTGAAAAGATACACTTGTTTTCTCCAATTACCTTAGTTCTACTCCTCGGTAAGTTTTACAAAATATCCGAAGCAGTAAAAAGGGTTAATTTTATTCCAGCGTTCCAGATGTCTTCAGCACCTTGACTTCAGTAATATACTAAGAACAGTAAGTCTTTTTAATGAAAGTGAAAGGTATGCATTGTACTTAAATCTGGAACTTTTTCCCCTGAAGAAATGCTGCCACTGGGACTACATCCCGCCATTTTAGACAGGGTGAGATATGTTTTTGCTCAGGTTTACCCTTTTCCAGCACATTTTCAGGCAACTGCAGTTGGTATCCAAGCAGTTAAAACTACATCAGCACTAATAGCTATGAGCTCATCTTGTATAAAGACATTTTTAGTTAAACACCACAATCTTGTGGGGTGGGGGGAGTTAGCGTGCTCAACCAGGCTGGCTTGGAATAGCTCACAATATGACGCATACCACAGGAAACAGAGTGGTATGAGGCACCTACAAAATATTTTTCAAACAAGTCATTGACGCTGTAAGCCCCATGCCTCAGCTTTAGGAAGTCACTTATTAAGAATCAACACCAGCCGTGCCAAGCTAAGCTTTTGCTCTTGGTGATTTTCCAATTGAATATTCAGGGCCCTGTCTCAGTCTTGTTTTCAGGGAAGTACATGCCTGGAATGTTAGCAAGCTATTTGCTGGAAAAAATGCCCACAACAGGCCTAATGTTGATCACATTAATGCGTTTGAGTGGGTATAGAGTGCAAATGATTGAAAATGCTTCCAGATCCCCGTTGCAGGGGACAAAGCAGGCTCTGTTCTCTGATCTGATGGTCATTTTTTTTCCAGCGGAGGATGTGGCGCAGGAAGAGGGAAGAGTGCCAATCTCTGTCTAATGGTTCCAAACAGGCCCTGGGCCTAGCTCTTTGGATGCTGATGAGTGGGAAATGAAACACAGATGGGTCAGATGGGTAAGGAGAGGGGGATTACAGGTCAGGCCAAAGAGTTGGAATAAATTAAGTGCTTATGAGGTACAGAATGGCACATTGTTTAAGTGAATGGACAGGGAAAAAACATTCCTGCATTGTTTAGTCCAGCGAGTGAACCCAACATTCCTCTTCCCAGACCAACGCAGGCCACAGAGATTCCCGTCATCAGGATGTATGTGAGCAATGAACCAAAATGTGGCCCAGTGATGCCTGAAACATTCTGCTATACCCCAAAGAAGCCTATTTTGTTTTATTACACAGGAGATGAAATTTATTGGGAGAAATGTTTGGGTTCATGTGTCAGATCATAGAGAGTCAGATTTGGGGTCCCCTAGGGATCTCTGAGGAGAAGGTGAGTAACCACAAATTAATACAGCAGGGAAATAAAGTGACAAAAGAAATGTGTCATTGTGCTTGAAATATTGAACCAATTTCCCCCTTTTTAGCCTTCTAAACCTTTACTCACAAATCAAAGAGGAGCTCAACTTAAGAAAACTCAGCAGACGCCTGCAGTGCGCAATAACAACAACAACAAGGTGAAGTCCAGGATATTATTCCTTAGTTTTAAGTATCTTCACAATATAAGGAAGCACGGTGGAAATGACTTTTTGAGACTATTAGCAAATGACCAAAACAGATAACTAAAATATGGAACACTGATCATCATAATGGATCTGTCTGTTTTGTGTCCAAGGTATGTTAGAAAAATCATGAAATCTCAAAGTGTCTAGAAGCCTGATTATTCAATATGAGGTGATCATAGGACAGACTGGGTGAACTGTGTTTTCTTGAAGGCACAAAACTAATAGAAGATGTCACATAGGAAAAGAGAGCTAAAGTTGAAGTTGCCAACCAATTAGAAAGTTCTAAAGCTGGAATTAATGGTTTATTTTTTTAGTGTGACAGAAATTATTTTCAGAAGCCTATTTTCATACCAGCCATGTTTCCATTTTGCAGACTTGACCTTTCCTGGAACATCCCACGGGCAAAACTGGAGGCAGTGGTTGTCTGCAATCATCAGGGATGCTCATACTTCATGTATGGAAAGCATCTCATCTCAGTTTATCTGTTGGTGCACTGCAAGTTAAGACTGCAGGGAGACTATTCCAAATAATCAGTGATACACTGTATCTTTAAAAGCCTGGGGATTTTCATTATTATTTTAGCAAATTGGTTTAGTGAGTGATACCAATTATATGTATATATCATCTTATTTTCCACTGTCTAAAGCCATTTCAAAACTAGTAACTGTATTACTTGTAATTTAAATATTTTACCTTTTCTCCTGCTCTCCTCCCCGCCAAAACCTTTATTATGCAAATGATGAGTCTTGGGACGGGACATCAAGAATAAATGATCAATTCCTAAAACAAATTTGAAAAACGATCATGAAACAAGCATCAGTATTAAGGGTTGGAACAATAAAAAAAAAAGACTACAGAGAAATTTCTACCTTATGCTGAGAAAAACATAAAACTGTTATTCATGGAAAGAAGGGTGTAGACCCATACGAATCTAATATCCGGTTTTGGAGATTTGCTATTTCCTTTCAAATAAAATGGATATTTTTTCAGTCCCCTTTTCTCTCCAAATTACAAAAAAAAAAAGAATGACAGTAGACAATGTTTGTGGAAGAATCTGAAAAGGAAAGTTTGTGGAGTTTGTGTTTAGTTTTGTTTTTTAGAAATGGGAGTCTCACTAGGTTGCCCAAGCTAGCCTTAAACTCTTGGGCTTTTGATAATGCCTAAATGAGTACGTGTTATATCATAAATTGAAGGAAAAAAAAATACAGTAACAGAATAAGTTCCCAGGAGACTATTGTTTCATCTGGAACACATTTCCAATAGGATTCAGGTGATGGATGATGGAGTGTGGAGGCTACCACAGAACTCTCAACTTAACTTTCAGGGACTAGACCCTGGAGGTAATAGGGGGTGAATAGCAGAGAGATCTCTCATGTGCCTTTGGGGATATCTAGGCCACCTGGCTTTTTGCCAGGTGTTACTATTGGATAAAAAATGTGCTGTGGCTAGAAACAACTAGTTAAACATCTGAATCTAAGGCATAAACCCAAAGCAGGACACAGATGCTTCCATAATCAACAAACAACCTCAAGTTGGAAAAGCCAGGTGGTAATGGTGAAGCCACTGCCACCACCAGCGGGTGCTGCCTATCTACAGCTATGCCTGACTGTTCGCTCAAACGGGGTACAGCTTTTGAGGGCCGTGGTCCTTAAGTTTACCAGGTTGGAGCAAAGACTAGAAAAGCACGGCTGCCTAGAGTAGCGGAATAAATCTAACATCAATCCCATCCCTGCAGTTACTCTGTAATTAGCACAGTGCAGTAGACAACAATTAGGAAAAAATCTCTTTAAAAGAAATTTATATTTTATAGGCTTCAGACCCTACAAAACCTAAATTTACCCCTGAGATTACCCTTTATGAGGTGGAACTATAGAAAGAGTTTTTTGAGAGACTGAAGGGAAGTATGTACTTGGTTTCTTGCTATGTCTGGCTTAAAGCTGGCCAGAATTCAGGAAAAACTGTCCATTTGGTAGCAAAATACATGCATGAGCTGGAGAACAGAACTGAAAAATCACTTCTTCCGGTCCCCAGTATACTACTGTTGTCCTGCTTCCTAAGCCTTTCATTTAACAAAAGACAAGGGCGGAAACAATTCACCTGATCTAGGTAGTCTTTTAAAGGTAAGCCAACAATCTCCAAACCTTCATTATTTCATTTCCTTTTTGTGTCTTTAAAACCATATAATGCAAACAGAGATGTGAAGACCTGGGACCACACCAAAGGAATTTTCTTTTCCACCAGTAACTTCAGAAATAAGGAAGGAAGTATTGACGACTATCTTCAAAGCACATTTTTTGTGGCATGTTCCAGTTGTGGGGACAGATTTATACTCCTCCGGCACTTTTCCCCTGTATTCTCTTATACACAGAGGCAGGTGTTCACGAGGCAGCATACTAGGGTGGCTGTCCTTGGGCCTTGGAACACAGCAAAGCTATCTGAATTATAAATGAGTTGTCACCCTTGAGCCTTGGTCCTTCTTAGCAGAGTTTTAAGACTTGCTAGCAAGTGCCCCACATAGGGATGCTCTGTCCAGTAAGAGACTGGAAGAAAGATATATTACTCTTCCTTCAAGGGGAGGCCCTGATATTACTATTTTTATCATGGTTCCTTAGTAATGATTATAAGGCAAACACAACACCATCATTTAAAGATAAAAATGCACAAGAGTTACATAGTAGCGATTAAATTCGAGTAGAGGACTTCTGCAACCCTGTCAGCCAGGCCAGTAATATAACCCATAAACCATTTCACCTCCATAGAGTCACTTTACAGCACTTGGGTGTTTGCTGTATGCTCAATTAAAAATCCTACTCTGGTGGGAAAAACCAGATTTCCAAATGGTGACTTTATTGATTCAATAAAATTTAAGAAATTCTGCTTATGGAAAAACTCATTAACCAAAACTAATAAATAAGAGTTTACCCTGCAGTCTGGTTCCTCTTTATTTGACAGAATTAAAAATCACTCTGGAACAACTGAGTTCATTTTTCACTTGTTAATTGAGCTTAATAGTTTAGGAACTCCTTCTCTGGTTCTAAGTTCCTGAACTCTTCGCTCTTTTCGGCAACACTTGCATTCTCTCGCTCTTAACTTTACAAAGCATATATTTACAAAGACGTTTAATAGAAATAAAGAGCACAGGGGAAGAGGGAAGAAATAAGAATGTTTTATTTGAGCTGTTTCAATGACTTTAGGCTCAGCCCAACCCTTGAGGATGGGCATCAAGTTGCATGGCACTGTTGGGAGGATTATTTGGCAAAGCTCAGTTGCAAAGTCCATGTGAGGAACAATTTTATTTGTTTTTATTTTTATTTTTGAGTCAGGTTCTCACTCTGTTGCCCAGGCTGGAGTGCAGTGGAATGATCGTGGCTCACCACAGCCTCGAACTTCTGGGCTCAAGTAATCCTTCTTCCTCCGACTCCCAAGTAGCTGGGACTACCGGTACATGCCACCATACTCACTGGCCTAATTTTTTAAAACTTTTTTTGTAGAGATGAAATCTCACTATGTGATCCATGCTGGTCTTTAACTCCTGGACTCAAGCAATCCTACTACCTCAGCCTCCCAAAGAACTGGGATTATAGGCGTGAGTCACCATACCCAGCCTTGACAATTTTATTGTTGAATACATGTCACAGCAATGTCCACTTCTGTTTAGCAAACAGTCAAAATTTGCAAAGAGCCAATATTCTGCATGGACCAGACAAACCTTTCAACCAATTTCACATTTAGGCACAGAGGTTTTACCTTTGGAAGGCGATTGCTGTATAAATGTTTGTTTGTTTTTCGCACGTTGCCTATCATGTTAGTCTTTTTTTAAGCAATATTTTGTTAAATGTAGCTTTGACTGAATATTGGTATGTTATATTCTTTGGAATAAAGTGCACAGCTTAGGGGTCAATGCCAGAGTTTATCAAGATACATCTGTCACTCTTTGGTTTTCCTTGCATCCCCTGATAGATGCTACAACCACACTTGTTCTATTCACAACCATCCTTGATTCTCTGTATCAATCATGCCATTATACAGTAAACAACCAGTCATCTCTTATACTGCATATATCCTGAAGGTTAGTAATTGAGATGAGAGTCAGCCTGAGCAGTAGAGCCTTTGAAATATGTCATGTGACTTCATTTTATGTCACCTTATGACTTGTGTGTGAGTGTGTGTGTGTATGATTTATCCATTGAAAAGCGAATTAGAGAAAAGGAGAAATCTTTAAGCAGGCAGAAACGTTCAAACTAATTCAATGAGTATAGATAGAAGTATTCAATTGTTTTGTCTTCATATGTAAATTCAGTACCAAAAACTAGCCTGGACTTGGATCATGCTTAGTTGTTTTCCAAAGTGGTCCTACCAACTTGGCTTCTACCAGCAATGTTTAAGTGTTCCCATTGCTCTATTCTTTTTAGTGTAGGTTTGAAGTAATTAAATAATCCTAAACATGTAAATCCTTGAGATATGCTAAAATATTAGCTGTCTTTATTTCTAAATTATATCTTTACAATCAAGCAAAAGAGAAGATTGTTGAAGTGGTCGGGGCTCATTAATCAGCTTACTTTTCTGTATTCTCACATTCACAGTTAATCTCATTTAGACCTGTTGCTTTAACTAGCATTCAGTGACCTCCAAATTCACAACCCCAGTTCTGACATCTTCCTGTTTTTTTATTCGATTGTCCATTTGCTACCCTTTTTGCATGTTTAATGTGCGTCTCAAATTTAACTTCCCTGTCTCTAATGGGACCATCTGAAATTCACCAAAAAGAAGCCAGCAACTATGAATGGCCAGATTGACTAGCGTTTTTTTCATCAAAAACCCTCATTGAATATATGAAGAACCAAAGTCCTTTATCTTTTATAAAAGGTGTTCACTTCTTGCCCCCACCACTACTGTGAAGTTTTTAGTTGATATTTAAGGAGGAACAGGATGAGTGGCATACAGGAACTCTCTGAACTATTCTTAGACCTTTTCTATGAACCTAAAAATTAGGTTTAGATAAAACTTTATTTGAAAAAACAAATACAAAGCTCTTGCTTTTACATGATAAACTAAAACTATCTCACACAAGTAGTCAATCAGATGTTTAAGAGATACTTAAGTAGGTTTTAAGTTGAACTCACTCTGCAACCATTTTTATCTGATTATTAAGCAGATCAATTTTAGGCTTTGAATTTGCATAGCTTTCTCTCAGTTACTTAGGCATTATGAATTTTTTCTTAAAATAGTCAGATAGCTGACCTATTATTGCAAACTCTCCTGAAAACACAATTATAATGTCTGCATAATATTACATTATGTACCTAAACCACAAATTACTTTTTTATTTTTCTATTTTGGGGCACTTATAGTTATTCCTAGATAACTTATGCTGTTAGATTCCATTAGCAATCTATTTTTCCATTATATTTATAGGTATGGTTATTTCTGGCGCATAGGACAGCTATTAAATGCTTGTGTTTATTTTGTACCAAGTCATGTCACTAAACTTTTCAAATAATTATAGTTCGTTTTTATGAATAATAGCTATTCAGTTGATTCTTCACTGTTTGCAGGGATGGGCAACTACTAGATAATAGAAATATGTATCATGATATAAATAATATTTCTTTTCATTCCCAAAATATAATTTTTATTTATTTCATATTTAAGTTTTAAATAGTACTTCCAAAACAATATTGTGATAATATTTGTCACTTATTGAAGACTTATTATGTTCTGGTTCCTGTCCTGTCATAATTGCTAAATAAACATTATATATTATTTATTACTTCATTTATCATTTCATTATTTCCTAAATTTCTTGCTAAGTTTTGAAAAAAAGTTTCTAATATCCATAAACATTTGTTGAACTACTTGTGTGAGATAGTTATAAGTTTATCACGCAAAAGCAAGAATTTTGTATTTATTTTTTCAAGTAAAGTTTTATTTAAAAATAATTGTTAGGTTTGCAGAAAAGGTCTAAGGATAGTTCAGAGAGTTCCTATATGGCATTCAACTAGTTTCTCCTTAAATACCAACTTAAATAGTCATGATTTGTTTGTCAAAACGAAGAAATTCACATTGGCACTTACTATTAATAAACTCCAATTTTAATTCACATTTCTACAGTTCTTCTGCTGATTTTTTTTTTTTTTTTTTTTTGCTCCAGGCTCCCATCCAGGTTACCATTTTGTACTTAGCCATCATGTCTCCTTCATTTTCTATAATACTTCCTATAATAGTTTTTCAGTCTTTCCTTATTTTTAATGACCTTGACAACTCTGAAGAGTACTGGTCAAGTATTTTGTAAAATGCCCTTCAGTTTGAGATTGTCTATTTTTCTCACAGTTAGATTGGAGTTTGGGCTTGGGAGAAGACTGTCACAAAGAAGTACCCTTCTTATCACATTTTGTGAGTGCATATCAACCTTACTGATTAATGCTGATGTTAACTTCGATTAAGGTAGTGGGTCCCAGGCTCCCCCACTGCAAAATTTCTATATATTTTTTTCCTTTCCATACTTCATTCACTAAACCAGTTACACTCCTCTAGGAGAGGAGAATTAAGCTCCACCTACAGGAGAAGAGAGTGGCTACCTGTGTATATTTCAAATGCTTCAAAAAGGGAGATTTGTCCCGTCTCCTCCATCTATTGATTTATTCACACATTGACTTATATTAGTATGGGCTCATAGAAATTTGTTTTATACTTTGGGTCTAATGCTACATTATTTAATTCTTTGTTCAAATTGTTCCAGCTTTGGCCAGTTGGCTATTTCAGTTGACTCCCGTGTCCCTTTGACACATCCTATCTTTTGTTGCTGTTCTCTTTGCTTTGTTCCGTTTGTCTTTTTTAGCACTTCATTTCTTTTTGGCACTATAAGATGCTCCAGTTTCACCTGGTCCTTGTCCTGGCCAGACCTAGAAACAGCCACTTCTCCAAAGAGACTTAGTTTTGTTGTTGTTTTTGTTTTTTAATTGGATAATAGTATTTAAAACCCAAAATTTGGGCACTGGTGTGCTTTTCTTTTGTTGCCAGTGTTTTTTCTGGCTTATTATTACTTTTTAATTTTGTTTTACTTTTTAAAAAATTGTTGTAATATACACCAAACATAAAATTTTTCATCTTAAACATTTTTAAGTGTGTAGTTCAGTGGCATTAAATACCCTCGCGTTTTCCTGCAATCATCACTATTATCTATCTTCGGAACATTTTTCTTCTTACAAAAGTAAAACTCTGTACCCATTAAACTACAACTCTCCATTACCTTTCCCCCAACCCTTGGAAACCACCATTCTATTTTCTACCTCTACAAATTTGACTGTGCAACTCGTACTAGTGGAGTCATATTGTATTTGTCCTTTGATAATTGGCTTGTTTCACTGAGCATAATGTCCTCAAGTTTCATCTGTGTAGCAGTGTGTCAGACTTTCCTTCATTTTTAAGTCTGAATAATATTCCACTGTATGTCTATGCTGCATTCAGTTTACCTATTCAGTGGTCAGATATGTGGGTTGCTTTCAGCCCTTGGCTATAACGAGTACTGTTATGAAAATGGGCGTAGAAGTATTTCTTCAGGTTTCTGCTTTCAATTATTTGGGTGTATATAACTATTAATGGAATAGCTAGATCATACGCTAATTCTATGTTTAATTTTTGGAGGTATTGCCATGGTATTTTCCAAAGTGGTTGTATCATTTCGCATTCCCATGAACAGTGTCCAAGAGTTTCAACTTTTCCACATCCTGAACCAACAGTGTCCTTTTCTGGTTTTGTTTTGTTTTGTTTTTTATTTTATTTTTTTATAGATGGTATCCTAATAGATATGAGGTTATCCATTATCATTGTGATTATGATTTGCATTTCCTTAACGATTAGTGATATTGCACATCTTTTCATGTGCTTATTGGTCATTTGTATATCTTCTTTGGAGAAATGTCTATTAAGGTTCTTTGCCCATTTATTAACTGAGTTGCTTGATTTTTGTTGTTGAGGTATAGGAGTTTCTTTATATAGTTCTTTATATGTCTCATTAGACCTATAATTTAGAAATACTGAAAATACTTTTTTCCATTGCATGGGTTGCTTTCTCACACTATTGATTAAGTTCCTTGATGCACAGAAGTTTTAAATTTCAATGTCTTCATATTTATCTATTTTTTCTTTTGTTGCCTGTGCTTTTTTAGTGTCATATCCAAGACATCATTGCCAAATCCAATTTCATAAAATATATTTTATTTTTAATGAGTGTTTTTATATTTTATGAGATCTAGATTTTAAAAATAGGAGTTTTTACTGGGAAATAATGAAAGATAAAGATGAAGTCAATATGAGTTAGAACTACTCTGTAAGAAATCCTTAAATGTAAGATTAAAAATTTTGGAGTTCTATATGCATGGAAAATCACTGAAGGTTTGTGAGTAGGTAAGCAACTGAATAAAATCAGTGTTTCAAGAACATAAATCTAGAAGTTGTGTGCAGAATTGCTTTTCAAGAAGAAAAGAAGAGAGATGAAGACATTAGTTATAGTGAAAGCTATTGCAAAAATCCAGGCAGCATATGATAAATATGCCTACTAATATACATAAATATTCTCCAATAAGGGTTGGACGTGGTGGCTCAAGCCTGTAATCCTAGCACTTTGGGAGGCCAAGACGAGAGGATTGCCTGAGCTCAGGGGTTCAAGACCAGCCTGGGCAACTAGGTGAGACCTTGTCTCTACAATAAATCAAAACATTAGCCGGGCGTGATGACGCATGCCTGTAGTTCCAGCTACTTGGAAGGCTGAGGCAGGAGGATCGCCTGAGCCCAGCAGGTCAAGGCAGCAGTGGCCGTGTGCGTGCCACTGTACACCAGCCTGGGCGACAGAGTGAGACCCCGACTCAAAAAAAAAAAAAAAAACCAAACCAAATATTCTCCAAAAGAATACTTCACCTATTCATAAAATGTTAACATGAATTTATGATGAAACTAAACTAAGATGATCATGAATACATTACAGATTGAAAAATAAATGCAGAATAGTGTTCAACATCTTTCTATGGTGTTAGTGAGTCCTTTAAATAATAGGTTCAATTTAGCCTGTGGGGATGGGCAAACAATTGTATTGAACAGTGTAATCTGAGAGAATCAAGATAAATATTTATTTTAACCACTTCAAATGAAACAATTTTTATTTTCCGTTTTTCTAGAAGTGAATAACATATTCATTCCCTCATAGTAGCTGTTCCTTAGCTTTAGCTGCATTTGAAATAGCTAAAGTTTGGGGTTCATTAATTAAATCAATGGCAACTACTTTCAGTAAAAAATGTCATTAAACAATCACTAGTGGCAATTAACACAACTTTTTAAATAATTGGTAAGAGAATAAGCTGACAGCTTAGCAAAGCATGTTGGGAGGTGAACAAACTTTTTGACACCATATTCCTTTTCTTTGATAAACTCAGTGAGGATGAAAAAGCTTTTCAAATTGGCTGATTTAACAACCTCTATCCCACTAGAGAAAAATCTTTTCAGACTGATGAGGCTGAAGCAATCTAAATGGAAATATTGGTTCCCACAGATTTCTATAGGCTTTGATGATAAAACCTTCTGCCTGGTCTATTTCCTTTTGATCTAGTTGAAAAAGGATGCTGGGAGAGGCTAGGACCAGGCTCCTTCAATGACCAGCTGCTAATACAGCTGTGGCTTGTTAAGGCCAGAGGACAAGGAACAGTTCCAGCATGCTTCCTGTTTTATCACGTTCTTAAGTTAACATTATATTACTAAGAAAAGTGATATCTTCCCAGATGCAGAAATATGGCATGTTCTGAAGACCAAATGGATTGTAAAAATGATAATCCAGCTACATATTTCAAAAAATTATTAAGATGTAAATGCTTATCAATAGAACCCTTTTTTCAATTTAGGGACTTGAAACAAAGATTTTCTTTTAGATCGTCTGCTTGTCTAAGATTGATGGGGAGAGAGTTTGAATTCTCCGGAGAAACACACTTTCTGGCCTCAAGTATCCAGACGGATTTGCATTCTAGATCTAACCTCAGAGGCTTAAGAAATGCTGCAGAAGGCCTCCAGCTGATATGAGGATCTGAACTATGACTCTCTCTCTGCTTTCCATTAAGGAAATGAGAAGCAACTCACTTTTTACAAGGTGTTAACTAAGCTTGGCTGAGCAGACCAACTGAAAAATCAAACATGTCCAAACACTTCATGTTTATAAAAACAAACTCCATTAACATGCCTGGCTTCCCCTTTCATAAAATTGCAGATGATTTACTGCCTATCGTAGTGCAGTCCAATTTTTTACAAAATGCATATTCTTATATTATGTTTGGCACATCTCAGACAATTGATGTGTAATTGTTGAATTAGAATTGATTTGTTTTCTATGAAAATAATAGTGAAGGATTTACAGAAACTCTGATGACCCAAGTGGCATAAAATAGAATACTCAATACAAGCTACAAAAACTGGGATGCACTTCTGAAAGGAAGTTAAACTTCTTAAAAAAAAAAAATCACAGTGTCCATCCTTCCAAAGTCAGACTTAAAAAAAAAGACCAACTTCTCTAACAACTTGCTCCATTGAGTTGGACCTTATAACAACTCTCCCTAGAGTAGTATGTTTCTACAATCCCATATTACTTGATTATTTAAGTTTATTCTAGTAAACTCAATTCTAGAACTTTTCTAAATTTCTTAAAATGTTTCCAGTAATGCCTACTATTTTTTTCTATCCATTTAAAAAATACACTTAATAGGAAATAAATAACATATGGCAATCATTTCTGCACCTGTTTATCAAAATAAAATACACAGAGTTGAAACTCTCTGTTTAACCACCCTTCATCACATTACCTGCCTTTGCCCCTCAGAAGTAACCGTTTTCCTATTTATCCAACTCAACTGAAATTTTCTCATTGAACTGTGGCCTGGGGACACAGAAGTGGACTAGCTTCATTGTGAAAACTAGTTTCACTTTTAATTTTTGCAAAGCACAGACTTAGTAGGGTTGTGATGATTTCACATGTTCTGCAGAAGACACTTTTAAAATTCCTACTGTAGAGATACTTCCTAAAGTGTTGGACAAGATGAAACAGACAGACATTGCAGAGGCCTCAAGACCCATGTGCCCTTCATGGCACTTGGCAACCTAGTCCCCTCCCTACGTAGGCAGATTTCCAGCATTATCTGTGCACAGACAAGTGCAACTTTCTGCACCTCTCTAACACTGTGCCTGTGTCCTATAAAGGGTGGCAAATTTGAAGCTTGATAATCATGACAGCCACCACAGTCCAGTTGCACTTCTTTAGAGATGTGGTCTGTTTCAAAGTGATGTGTGCACACTCAGGGCAGGAGAAAAATGAGCTACTAGGTGATGGACAAATGCCATTTTGATTCCTATTTAAATTTATTTTCATCTAAAGCAAGGAAGAAATAAATTAAATATTAATACAAATATTAATAGTAGTACATATACAATTGATGAATAAATATACATATATTAAATACGCATATATATGTCAGATTAAAATAAATTATTTTCTTCTGTTTCCATATAGAGTGATATAGTCCCTACAACTTTTAGTTTAGCTAAGCAAATGAAATGAAACAGTCATGATTCATCATCTACATGCCTTAGGTCTGTTTTGAAAGAAGTTTGAAAGCGTATTGCACAAAAATATTTTTATTTTGTTTTGTTTTGTTTTGTTAGAGAACTTTCAAAGTTTTTCTGAAAGTAAATCATTATTTATTCTTCAAATACTTATGGAACACCTACTCTGCTATGGTGATGATGCAAAGGTTAATAAATATTTAATGTTTGCTTTATTTCAAGTGCTAGGTATTAAGAAATAAGTGATGAGCAAAAGACCATTGGTGGTACCTATCTTCATGGAATGTACAAGCTAATGGAAAAAACATAAAAATTGATATAAATTGGGGAAAGCATTATAAGCTAGGTATGAACAAAAGTTGTGTAGACAGTGTCTCTTCCACGTCTACCCCCTCTGCTGTTTCTTTCAGAGTTCCCCTCTATAACCACTCTCCACAAAACAGATTCCTAGTCTTGTTCTTCATTTGCCCTGGTCTTGGGATCACGAAATACTCTCATTTTCCTGACCTTGACCTCCCATGTTAACCCCTTCTATGTTTTACCTGACCAACCTTATTTAGGTGACAACAGATTATATTGAGTTTAATTTGATTGACTAATCCTGGTTCTTCTGAAGTTCCTCCCTGGAAATATAATTCCATAACCCAAGGGAAATGAAGTAGCCACAGAAAGCCCTGAGACATCAAGGCCAAGAGCAGGACTTAGAATCATCAGAGCGGGCAAGAGGGGAAGGATTTTTACGAGGTTGGCTTTTGAAGGGGGCATAAATCATTTCACATACACCAGCTAACTCTGAAAGTCTCATGTGGGAAACCCTGTGAGTCCCTTTGCTATTGGAATTTTCTTTCATTTTTATGATTCTTAAATTGTTCAAAGCAATGATCATGTTAAACTCATGTACTGGAGCCTCTTAGATCGGGAGCCTCTTTGAGGGCTACAACAGCTTCCTTTGGATGTATTAAGCTCGCTATTTTCCCCTCCAGCACAAGGCTTGATACATAGCAAGCACTTATTCCTCGTAGAAACATTTATTGGATATTACCTCAAACAAGGCATGGTGATGGTGATGTGGAAGACACAAAGATGTATGCACAAAGCAATAACATGCCATTTTGACCAAGAAAATGAGGATTATGTTATCTCCTTCTTACAAACACATGGGAAATGTTATGAGCATTTGGTATCTTGAAAATAAATTTTGGACTTTGCTTTCAGCTGCACATCATGCAGCACTGACAAATATATAGTGTCAATATAATATTATTATGGCTCCATTCCCACATCTCCAGTCATGGGCTTATCTGTGTTACACAGTCACCATTTCAAAGCATTTGGGAGACTTTATGGTGGGGACTGATTTAGGAAGAGATGAGAATAGTTGCACATTTTGTAAAGAGTTGTGAGTGTATTTAGTGGAAATGATGATGATCATGATCATGATGATAATGATAAGGTCCCCAGCTGTCTGTTGAAGTCCCTTTCTGGGAAACAGCTGGAAACTCGTTCTCTACAGATCGCATCTGGCTTGATTTGCCAGCACTCAAATCCCATTGATCTGGTTCTGTTCTAGCCCTCTGTACTCACAGTTCAAAGAGCAGGGAGGCCTGTAAAGAAATTACTGCCATATTGTTCAATCGGCCACAGTGAGCAATATATACGATTATAATTAGGAACACATTAAGGGAAGCAGCTCAGTGGAGATAAGCTGCCTGACTGCATACGCTTTTTGATGAGGGCTTAGCGCCAATCCGAGAAGAAAAAGATTAAATGTTTGTTACCAATCCTTTTGAACTTGTGGCAGAACATGTGGTAAAGCATTTTTGATTTAAATTAAAAGCATCCTAGGATAAAAATAACCCTGTTCTCCCAGTCCTTTCCAAGTGAAACCATTTGGAGACTGATTTATTGTATCGCCCTTAACCTCTTTCCACCAGCATGATTAACGTAAGCATTTCTGAATCCCTTGTAAGCCCGGACAGGTATTTGTCTTGTTACACATCTGTGGAACAAATGGCAATACAAATTATACACTCAACAGATGTAAGTTTTCAAAGGCCAGGCAAATTTAATTTGACTGTGCATGTAAATGAAAAGTTCATTGAGCTCCAAGGTCAGTGATGTGGGCTGCAGGTAGAGGGGATTGTTGCATCAAATGTCACCAAAGGGCCGGTAATTCAGAAACCCTCCAAAGGGAGCTTCCTAAATCAAGCAAAGAAAGCATAAGCCATTGGCTGCAGCACTGGAGAGGCAAGCACGGAGAAGGCTGCACCACAATAGTACAGCTTGATCACTGCCCACTACCATCCAGAAAGCCTTTACATGACAATCGGAAAGAAAAAAAAAAAGGCTAGACAACTGTAGAAAACATTTAAAACTTCTATGACAAGAGGAAGTACGGTTTAATGGTTTCTTCTGGAAATGAAGAATAGGAAATTTCAGATTCAGTCCCTTGGGCAAGTCTCTTAACCTCCCTGTGATAGTTTACCAGTAAATTGAGATATTATTACTACCCACTGTACACGCATCTAAGGTTGAACATCCTTCTAAAGTGAATGTTCACCTGTTTAAAATGACATTACAAGGCTGGGTGTGGTAGCTCACGCTTGGATTCTCAGCACTTTGGGAGGCAGAGGAGAGAGAATTGCCTAAGCCCGGGGATTCGAGGGCAGCTTGGGCTATTTGGCGAGACCTCATCTCTACAATAAATCAAAAAATTAACCGAGTACAGTGGTGTAAGCCTGTGGTTCCATCTACTTCAAAGGCTGAGGCGGAAGGATCTCCTCAGCCCAGGAGGTCGAGGCCGTGGTGGCCATGAGCATGACACTGCCATCCAGCTTGGGCAACAGAGTGAGTCTCTGACAATCAAAAAACAAAGTAAACAAAATAAAATGAAATGGAATAAAATAAAATGACACTACCTATTGTACATTTCATGAATCTGAGACATTTGTAATCACATGAGATTATCTGCCAAAGGAATACTTTAGTTTTAGTTTAAGTAGTTTTAATTATATTATGTGTTTTTAAGCTTCTATAAACAGCAAAATTTATTTATTTAGTCGTCCTGAATGCTAATCGAAGAAAACCTCAATTATAATATTTTCTCACATTCTCTCACCAATTTTCCTCCCTAGACACACACACACACACACACACACACACACACACACACACACACACACACACAAACACACTTTTCTTACTTCCTCTTTCCATTCTAAATTTTGAAGACTTTCCCCTTCTATATAATTTCTTTCCTGGTAAGGAGGATATTGTCAATAGTAGTCATGCTAAACTTCTGAAAGCAATACAACTAAGTAGTTAATACCACAAACAAGTTTTTAGCACTTTAGTTTTCAAATTCTGTCAAAATACACATATTCTATTATCTAAAGTAGTATTTCCCAAGTTACCGAGGATTTTGATAGGAGTTTTTGTTATTAAAAAAAAAAACCCTTCAGTCATATATTAGAACATATTTGGTTAAACCAAGCTAGAGATCTCTATTACAATAAGGTGCATTGTGAAGCTACGAGAGGGAAAATGTATGAAATATTTTCCTAATTGTTTTATACCCCTTTACCTCTGAATTCTCTCAGGTCTGGTATTCTGAAGAAAGCAATTTGGGAAAAATAATTCAGGAATAATCTAAAGTATTTCAATACACTTTTGCTGTGTGAGAAAGGTGAATAAAAGCCAGGCCTCAATGAGCAAGAAAATTCTTTTTTTTTTTAAATAGACCAGCTATTTTTTAAAGTTTATTTTAAAAAATACATAACATATGTAAACATCTTTTTTAGTCACAAGCTCATAACACAGCACATTAGGCCCATGCCTCAATCTCTGCAGTGGGAGTACCTTAATTGTCGACTAACAGTAATCAAGTTAATTTACATTTTAGTGATCCAAATACTATTGATTGGGAATGAGTATTTATCTTTAGAAAGATTAAGGCAAAGCAACAGGTAGAGTATTTCTTTCTGTTTTTGCCTCTACCAGGAAGAAAATGTTGCCATTACTCTTTTGATTGTGTGCTTTGATTCTCTCTTGTGAGTATAGCAAGAATAAAGGCATTTAGAGTAGCTTAGCTTTCTCTATTATAAGTCTATGCTAATTACCAGAGGGTCAAAACAAATCAGACTTGTAGTTTATGATCATCTTATAAATAGACATGTTTAAATAATCCTTATTGTTCTTTGAAATGCCAATTAGGAAACCCTTGCTTCTTTACAACCATTAGTCTGGAAAAGTTGGATTGATGACCATACAGCAGTGTGAGAATAGCTGTCTGCCTCACTCCTAAAGGGCAAAGTCAAAAGGAGACAAAGACCGCTGTTCAGGTGAAAATGGTGTAAATGAAAATGAAAATCCATGAACAACTTTTATAGCTGATCGCCAAGTACCTACAGTGCCCCTCTGGTAAGTAACTTCACACTATGTTTTTCAGGCTTGTCTTCCCCGTTAAGACCTGAGTTTCTTGAGATCAGAGATGACATCTTGTTTCCGTTTTCCTGAAATGTTCCATAGTGCCTAAGTCAGAGTAGGCACCAGTCACACATTTACTGAATTGAATTGACGTAAAGTGATTTGCACCAAGAATTATTAAAATATATTCTCTAACATTAGAATACTGAGGTTGAGTTTTAGATTTAAAGTAAAATAGAGAAATATCATACTTACCTAGGTATTCTTGGCCAGAATATACAGCTCATTTGTGGCTGAAAAGATGATACAAAAGCATACATACCTTACAATATTTGTTTTGCTCAGATGCAATGTTTACCAATATATTTTATGTTTTGGATCAATATGGAGACGTTTACTAAGATCTAGATAAATATCACTATTTGATTACCTGTTGAGTCTTGATTCTTCTACCTGTCATGAAATTATTTCTCAGTGCTCTGTGTCATCTGGGGATGTGATAACTCTACTCTTAATATTCTCACCAAAGACTTTGATAAAAATATTAAATTCATAGCCAAGGAAAGAATTCAGTGGAACAAAAATTCAGAACTTCATTTAACTAATCAACAGCTTTAGGATATGGGCTTTCGACCTCCAATTATGTTCTCATCCAGCCTAGCTTTCTTTAATATATACAGTATATCCCAAGATGTTGTCAAATACTTTACTGACAAAGATATATTTTGAATCTATTATAATTCTAAATCTATGTTATTATGGCATCAGTTCCCAAACTGACACCTACCTGTTCTACTGTACAATAGAATTAAAACAATCATAAAGGTTGACATGGCCCAGACCCTTATGAGCAGAAAGATCATTGAATGCAACACAGTTTCCACATTGAACTGCATACCTTCAGACTTCTGTCTTCACTGATATGAACACAGTCACTGCCATCATACTACCATTTATAAAACATATGGCCAATAACTTGACTCCCTCAGACTTCCTTGTCTTTCGGCTGTCTGTGGAGTGAATCCCATACTTTATAGTCTTGTTTGTAATGCCTTCCTTTTCCTCTGAAATGTCAAATAATTGCCACAAAATGCCTTTAATTCATGGCTTTTGGATTTTGAGAGTAGCCTTTGAAATTACCATGGGCAGATTTTGGTGTCAAACTGAATGAATTGATACATTTCCCATCAGCTTTAAGAATTTTTAAACAAATAAACATCAGAGAGCTAAAAGAGAGAATTCTAGGATGTATGAGACTTTAATAAACCAAAAGTAGCAATTTAATTAAATGCAAAAAGATGGATTATTTATTTAATCACTAAAAATGACATAGAGGAAGAAAATCAACATGTTCTCCACTCTTGCAGCATTTAATCCAGATAGCCTAAGACAGGAATAAATAATACATTGATAAAAAGTATTTGAAAAAGACCTTGGAGGCCTCATGTGCAATTTTAAGTAGCATAGGAAATCAAGAATGTATAAAAGAAAAGGTTAATAGTGTATTTTAGAAACACCAAATTGGCAAAAGATGTCATAAACAGAGTGTAAATCAAATGGCAGACAAAGGGTTAATACATAATGTGTACTACAATTGATGGACACCTAGAGATAGATAAATAATTATCAATAAACAAAGAAAAAAACTATTGACTTATAGGCATAGAATAGTTATACACCATTCATACACAGTGAAAATGACTGTCAATTATATGAAAAGATGCATAATTTCGCTAGCAATCATACTGTATCATTATCAGTATGCACTCAAACTAACAAAAATTCGAAATAAGGACATGCGAATTTGGATAAAAGGAAATAGTGTAGCTTGAGTTTAAAAAAAGCAGGGGTGGGGGGTGGGAGGAACTCCCAAATAGTATTGGTGGAAACGCAAACTGTTGCAGTATCTTAGAAAGCAATGTGGCAAATCTATTAAATTAAAGATACTCTTCAATCCAGAATTCCCACTCTGGTCATAGAAGTAAAAAACAATATTATGTAAGGATATGCCATGCAGTGTTGTTTGAGCATAGTTCATGCAGCACATTTTCAACTGGCAAAAAGAAGCTGAGTGGAAACAAGTGCAAGCCTGTTGATAAGCAAATAGTTACCTTCATGTGGTACATCCTTGCCACGAAATATCATGCATAATAAGAAAGTTTAATAAGAAATATCACGCAAAAGAAACTAGAACTAGACTGACATGATAGAAGTATTTTCATTGATATTGGTCAGGAAGTTGCAGAAAAGTTTTATGATATAATTCCGTATTTATAAAACTGATAAAAATAGTCACTATTATGGATGTATATATACACACATATGTACATTTGTATATATTTTTGTTTGCAATTATATGAACATGGTAAAATATATAAAAGATAAAGGAATATGTTGTTATTATAGGTCACTGAGGGGGGAGAAATGGAGCAGAGCAAGAAGTCATTGCAAGTAAAAAAAAAAAGAAAATAGTATCACACTAAACATCACATTGTGTACACATGCATGTCATCACGTTATACATTATGTAAAATAGTATACATGCATTTAAGGGAATTTTAAAATGAAATTTATGAAAAGGGGCTAAACATAGATACCATGTGAACAAATCAAAATGCCATTCTAACAATTTGAAACGTTAAATAACAAATTAAGTAATTGAATGATTTCTGGCACTCATAGTGCCTAGCATGTCAGCTCTTACTACTATAACTCTTCAAAGATTACCAAGTGCTTTCCCATTAATTTTCTCATATATAATGCAAACCCCTGCTATGATTAAACGGGATGAAAAACAAATACCAAGAATCAATGTCCTACGCAACTTTGTAAATTTAGTTCAAGAAATGGATATGCTTTCATCTTGGATTTTTAAAGTCATGTACTCAGAGAAGAGGTTAAACTGTAAACTTTTATTCAAAATTACTTGCCATTTTATAAGGCCACAAAGTCTAAATGATGCTAAAAGCAAACTATAGAAATGGAACACTTAGAAGCAAAAAGCTGTGCCTGAGAATTTCAGTATTCTACCCATGAAGCTGTGGGTACTAGCATTCTTTTGAAAAGACTCAGTTGAGCTGAGCATGAAGACCCTCAGCTCCTCATCTCAGCTTGGCTGAGAATTTGCAATGTGACTTTGAGTAAATCACTTGACCTTTCTGAGCTTCTGATTCCCTGTAGGTAATAAACCTGGCCTTATCTCCCTCATTGTTTCAAAAATAAAATGAGATGGATGATTTATGTGAAAGCACTTTGAATAGTAAAATGTGCTATATTATTATTCAAACAAGGTATTATCCCCTCAAACCTACTTAGAAGGGGGCTGTAAATGAAATACTGCATGCTAATGTGATCTTGGTCTTCAGAGAACTGGGATTCTCTGGGCACCATTACAATCTCAGCTATTTTTCAGTACAGCATAAATTATGTGCTCCAAACAAGTCTTCAATACACTTCAGAAGCCTGAGAGGCAAGTGCGAGGCTGCTTAGTGCCCTCAAAATAGGTACCACTGTGGAGAAAGGAAGAGCGTTTCAAAAAACCATGAACGGGCGCAGCCTGCCAAGTCTCTGCTTGAGCTGTAGTTTCTTATGTGCACGGGTGTTGAGAATAAAGGAAGCATGTCTAAAAACCCAAGTCTAGGCAGGAATTTCCATACCCTCTGGTTATTTTACCAAGTTACTATAATAGGTGCGTGTCCATGCATAAGTGTGAAGATACACAAACATGACATTATAAAAGCAGATAGCTTTGCCATGTTACACACCCAATTCACAAAACGCCATCAGTTCCACAAACCTTATTTGGTATTATTAATCAGGTCCTTTTGCAAGCATGTTTTCTGCATTTTTGACCCTAGTGTCATTTATCTAGGCTACAATATTTGAAGTATTCACTAAGTGCCTTTTGCCACAGCTGAATGTATAGCTGGCATCTCAGAAGTAATTATTTTCCTACTTACAAATCTCAGAAATGCCTGAATAGTTTGTTATTGTTGTTGTTTTTAAAGCACTAGAACTTTGGAACAATGCATGTCTTGGAAAAATTTGGTCACAGATTTTCTCTATCTGGAGACCCTGACTCATCTGGGAATTCTTGCTGGCATTTATTAGAACTACCAAACCCATTCATTACTTGTGAGGTTTTGGAAGATGTCAGATCTCTGGAACAAGGGCCCCTGTGTGTCCATGTGCACCTTGGTCTTTATTCCCCCCACAGGCTGGTAAAGGCAATAGCAACGCATTCCCCAGGACACATGGTAAAAAGCCCCATTCCTGGTCACCAGAGACTGTCATTCTTCATTTGTATGGTTCCTGGCAGGCTTCTGACTACCAGAAAAGACTTTTTTTAATCTTTTTTCCTGTAAGGTAGCTTAATGGTTAAGCTTTTCTATTAAGGGTCAGCATTACAGGGTAAGAGATTTGAATTGATACTCCAGCTCAATTGTGTATATGACTTTGGGCAACTTTCTTTCTTTTTTTTTTTCTTTGAGTCAGGGTCACACTCTGTTGCCCAGGATGGTATGCAGTGGCACAAGCCCGGTTCACCGTAGCCTTAACCTCCAGAACTCAGGCGATCCTCCTGTCTCAGACTCCTGAGTAGCTAGGAGCACAGGCCTGCACCACCACACCCAGTTAATCTTTAATTTTAATTTTAATTTTTGATCTTGAACTCCTGGGCTCAAGCGATCCTCCTGCATTAGCCTCCCAAAGTGCTAGGTGTTTATTATAAGAGTGAGCTACCACACCCGGTCTGGGCAAGTTTCTTAACTTCTCTGATCTTATTTCTTCCTCTGACAAATGGACATCATAGTTGCTAAATAAAAGGATGATGGATTAAATGAGAAAGTTCTCAGAAAGTGCTTAAGATAGTACCAGGTATATCATAAACACTTAACCGATGGCAGCTGGTAGTTACAGCTACAGCTAGCATCACTCCCTACTGTAATAGGAAAATACACAACTATGAAGGAACCTAAGACCATTAAAAGAAAGAGAGGGGGGAAAATATCTTGTATTCTTTAAACATGAAAAGAGACATGCCATATACATCACTTAGTATGCGTGTAACTATGCAGACAGCTTTCCTGTCCATAAATCACAGGTCAAGCTACATAAAATTTACACAAGGAAACTGGGAGGAGGGAGTTTCCACTCTCTCGGGTGACTCCAGCTCTATGGCAAAGTAACAGAGGAGGAAGAAATCTAAAAACACTTCATACATTTGAAGTATTTGTGTATGTAGTTTAAGATGTGCATGACATTATAAAACACTGAAGATCCATATGTACACCTAGATTTAGAAACTCCAGTTTGGAAGAACTGGTCTCCCAGACCCAGGTGTGGCCAATCAGGTGCAATATTGTATCTAGTCTTGTCTTTTTTTTAGTCTGGGTCTTACTCTGTCACCCAGGGTAGAGTGCCATGACATGATCACAGCTCACCACAACCTCGATCTCCTGGGCTTAGGCAATCTACTCTCCTCAGTCTCTGAATAGCTGGGACTACAGGCATGTACCACCGCATCTGACTAATTTTCTGATTTCTTTTAGAGATGAGGTCTCATTATGTTGCCTGCGCTGTTCTTGAACTCCTGAGCTCAAGTAATCAAAGTGCTGGGATTACAGACGTGAACCCCCATGACTGGTAGTTTTGACTTTAAAAAAAAAGATCAAGGTTGTCTGCGTGGTTCCTATGGGACAGTGGAAACAACTCTGTGGGCACAGCTGGGGGTGGAAGCAGCCCTGATTTACAGTATTTGCCAATTTCTGTTGTGTAAACACTCCCAAATGAGACTTCACTAAAGGCAAAATTGAGAAGAGATATATACAATGGCATTTCATGGGCCAGTACTAGCAGACTCCAGCTCACACTGTGTAAGCAGAACTAGCCCTGAGAGCGGATGCTGTTAAGATGAAGATTTGAGCTCATTAAATCTCTCCAGTGGCTTCCACTGTAAAATTGTCTATTTCTCTTTTCAGCCTAAATTATTTTCATTCCCTTATTTTTTCTACTGTTCTTAACTTTTTGTCCCTGAGTTCCTCCTGTTGCTCTACTATGAATTAAGAGCAATCTGCATCCTTCTGACTGTGAAAATAATTAAAAGAGAGATGTAAAAAAAATCAGTCATTTAAGGAAATATGAGGACCTGGGCTTCTAATAATGCTATGACCACCCCCCCAAAAGCATATTTTACTCATGATTCACTATAGTATGCGTCCAATAAGTTGCTAATATTCAAGTTCAGGTCCTTACAACTGTACATATGGTCTATTTTCAACACACTTTAATATGGTCTATCAACTTCTTCTGTCTCCACCCCATCCAGTCTGCACACTGCTGCCAAATACATCTTCCTGAAATAACACTTGGATTGTGCTTCCTACTCAAAAATTCTGGTGGTTTCCCAATCCCTTCAGGAAAAAGTCCAAATTCTTATCCCTCAAGAGTCCATAATTAGAATGCTGATGGCTTCAGGTGACCTGTGGCCTGCTCCTCTCTGAAGCTTTTGACCCCACTCTGCTTGTTCTCTATTTCTGCCCCTGAACTCATATCTTCCTTTATGTAGAGAATGCTTTCATTCTGCCTTCAACTGCTCTTATGGACAGAATGCTTGTACCTTTCAAAAATTCCTCTGTTGAAACACTACCTTTTAATGTGATGGTATTAGAAGGTAGGGTCTGTGGGGGGCAATTAGAATTAGATGAGATCATGAGGGTGGAGTCTTCACAAATGAGATTAGTGTCCTTGTAAGATAAGACACAGGACAGCTGGCTTCCTCTCTCTCTCTCTCTCTCTCTCTCTCTCTCTCTCTCTCTCTCTCCCTCTCTCTCCCTCTCTCTCTCTCTTTCTCTTTCTCTGTCTCTCTGCAATGTGAGGATACTACGAGCAGGTGGCTATCAGCAGACCAAGAAGTGGGAGCTCATGAGACACTAGACTTTTTAGCATCTTGATCTTGGACTTCCCAGTCTTCAGAACAGTAAGAAATAAGTTTATTGTTAGGCCACTCAGCTTATGGTATTTTGTTATGTAGCCAAAGGTAACTAGGACAATTGCTAAATCACACTTTCTTCAGTTTTTAACTTCACATCACAGTTTTTCTGTGTCTGAATTCTGACCATGTTGTGTGATTTGATCTTTTTCTTCTATGAACTCACTCAGTTGTCTTGTATATACGTCTTTTTTTTTAGTTTGAGTTTGAGTTTGAGTCTCACCAGGCTGGAATACAGTAGCACGCTCACAGCTACCACAGCCTTGACCTGCTGGGCTCAGGAGATCCTTCTGCCTCAGCCTTCCAAGTAGTTGGAACTACAGGCATGCACCATCACGCCCAGCTAATTATTTTTGATTTATTGTACAGACCAGGTCTAGTCAAGTTGCTCAGGTTGACCTTGAACCAGGCAATCCTCTCACCTCCTCCTCCCAAAGTGCTGGGATTACAGACATGATCCGCTGTGCCTGGCTTGTCTATGCTTCTTAAATTGTTAATAGCATACACTGTTTAGTATTGTAGCTATTTTTTTTACATAATATTCTCACATAAATGGCCAGCATGAAAACACTGGGACTATTCCTTTATTCTGCCAGCATTCTGCAATAAACCTTTGTGTGATACATCCACACTATCTAATAAGGTAGCCATTAGATACATAATGGCTATTGAGTACTTGAAACATGGATGGTGCACTGAAGAGCTAAACTTTACTTTTATTTATTTTAATTCATTAAAATGCAAATTTAAATAGTCTCAGATGACTAGTAGCTTCATATTGGACAGCTTAGCTAGACCCTCCACAACACATAGCACAATGTCTTCTTCTTTGGATGTGTGCAACAACTATTTATTGAAGCCATCAATGAAATTCCCTTATAAGTCACAATATAACCCAGACCTGCCTTCTAATTTATTTCTAGTTTCTAATAATCACTTCTTCCTACATTTTATGCCCACTTCCTTTTGACCTTTCTAATCTCCCCAAACCCTTTTGATGACCTTGTTTACAACAGCCACTGGATGGATTTAAATGTTCACAAGTACACAGTTCACTCCCAGTCCTCTAAGATTTTCAAAAGTGAACTCTGAGCATGCCAGGGTTGGAGGCTTTGGGAGGAAGATATTTGCTTCCATAGGCTCCTCGTCACTCCCAAGGACCAATGTGCCAAAGCCTGCATGCATGTCTTAAAGTTTACACTTAGACATTCTAGAAATTGTTCTACCATTTTGGGTCATTTTTGTCATGCTATTTAAATACAGAAAAGTACAAATATCAGTTTATCATAGTTAAATCATGGTTAATTCCTGATTAAAAAAATAAAATCGCTTAATTGGTAGCAAATAATCTCATGTATTATTGTGCATTTGCATGCACAGATGGCAGAACAGTTCGTTTGCAATTTAAGGAATCTAAAACAATGTAAACACTCTGTTTCAGCAACATTGAAGAAAAACTAGAAAATTCTTTTTCTCAAACAACTTGGAAAATGCTAAGCTTCATTGAGAAATAACTTCAAATAGAATTTTAGAGTGAAATGGACTTTAGACATCAGAGTCCATCATGCCCACTTGACATTTAATGAATATAATTGTGGTCATTGAAAATTGTTTTCATAAAGCTATTAGTAAATTTTTGCCTAGAGCAGAGCTAAACAAAAAATTGACCCTGTTTCTATAGAACTGTCTTTTAATTAACAGAATCCTATTTGTGGGGCAATTAAAATTTCTTTTATTTAAAATGAGCAAATTAAATAGGATCACTTAACTTTATAAACATAAAAAGAATGAAAACACATTCCTCACTCTCCAGCAGTCATTTGGAATCAGGTAATGTAATAACATGTCTCATACAAAAAGTTCAATGTCTGTAAGAAAAGGAAACATTTACTTATTTGTCCTGTGTTTTTATTAGACATTGAGCTTTGCAGATGTCACTTTCCATGAATAATTTACCTCAGAATTTGGCCCTACTCCTTATTAGCTTCTGTTTCTTAGAAGACATTTAGAATTGCATCATATCATAATTTAGCACATGCATGCATGTGTACATGCAAGAGTCAAATGTAATTAAATATTTTATAGTACAACATAAGTCACAGAAGATAGTTTTTCTGAAGTTTGCATTATCCAATAAATATTCTGCAGAAAAATTAGAAAACACTTCTAGGCAACTAGTCAATTTATGCTTTGCTTTCCATTCCCCAAAAAGCTTTAACTTCCAATTATAGCATGTTATGGGTCCTGTTATGCTATACAATGATTGTGTTGTTCTACTGCAAATCCCCAACTTCAGTATCAAAAGGAATACAAATGTGCTTTCAAGACAGTGATACTAAAATGTATTTACTGTCAATTGATGATTTCTCTAGCTCTAAATGTAATAAACTATGAAAAGAGAGATATTCTGAATAGTAAGATTAATGACATAACATGCTTAAATGAACTCAGTGCTACTCTAGTTCACATAGTACCCTAACTAAGTCAAAAGATGTTACCAGAATATTTTCTCAGGTAGAGGCTATGTAGCACTTCATGATACAGATATGAATAAAGTATACATAATATCTTTTGTATGGAGAGTATTCTAATGGAGAGCTTAAGTTGCTCTACCTTTAAAATTTTCTTACACTCATGCACCTTCCTTGATTTTCCATGCTAACGTGCTTATAAACTCCCTTCGCCACAAAATAAAATGAAAATGATCTTCCTTGGCTCAGTTTGTCATGTTTATCTCGGATTACAAATAAGTGGTAACTGTTTATTTAGGATGTTGGTATATTAGGAATATTTTTTATTGTTCTGTTTTATTTTAAGTTCTCAGTTTAGCCTCCAGGATGATCAATTTGGCCTGAGGCATACAGATATTTCATACTACACTGATATAACCCATTGAATAGATGAGCCAAAGGTTATTACAGATTCATTATTGCCTAGAAATTGTTTCAGACTATAAGACACACTCTTCTAAACAACATGTTCACAGTCTAAAAGCTTTCTTCACTTGCAAGCACACAAGATGAGATAGGTCCATATTTTAAACAAATTAGCTCACATTATATTCATGACAACAGACATTAGAGTTAGTTAGCATGCTCCAACAGTACTGAGCAAATCTTTTTTTTTTTTTGAGTTGGAGTCTCACTCTGTCGCCCAGACTGGAGTGCAGTGACTGCTCCTGGCCACCGCAGCCTCGACCTGCTGGGCTCCGGTGATCCTTCCACCTCAGCCTTCCAAGTAGCCGGAACTGCAGACATGCGCTACCACGCCCGGCTAATTTTTTGATTTATTGTTGAGATGAGGTCTCGCTGCCCAGGCGAGTCTCGAACCCGTGGGCTCAGGCAATCCACTCACCTCAGCCTCTCAAAGGTGTGGGATTACATGCTGAGCCACCGAGCCCGGCTAGTACTGAGCAAATCTAAAGGCAGAATGTGGGTTTCTTGAGAAGCAGAAACAAATGTCTCAAATCCAGATCCCAAGAAAAATTTTAATCTATTGTGTTGCCCATTAAAAAAAATTATACTGTTTAAAAAAAAAGAAATTTCTAAAAGCATAAAAGATTGTTTGGTTATAATAGAAAATTCTGCTAGATTAAGCTAAATGCTTTCTTTAGTGTAAGAAAAAATATATGTATATACTATTACCTTATAAAATTAAGATTAAAAGACAATATAACTTAGCATTTAGAATATAAAAAGGAAAAATGTCAAAAAGATTTTAACAATATTATAATTATTCAGCCAAAACAGAAACACTTTTAAAAATAGTAAATACAGCATGATGTAATGTTTTTGAGAAACATATATAGATCAGTAAATGATGATTACCTTTATATAGCATATTATTTTTCTCTTTTAACCTATATATACTAAGTTTTTATTTAATAAGTAGGTATTAATTTTGAGTTTAAAATGGTTTAAGATCCAGCAATCCCACTACTGGGTCTATATCCAAAAGAAATCAGTATATTAAAGAGATATCTCCATCGCCATGTTTATTGCAGTGTTATTCACAATAGCCAAGATGTCCATCAACAGAGTAATAGATTTTTTTAAATGTTGCATGTATACACAGTGGAATGTTATTCCACCATAAAAAGAAGAAAAGCCTGTAATTTGTGACAATATGGATAAGCCCAGAAGACACTGTGATAAATGAAATACACCCAGCACAGAAAGACAAATACCACAAGCTCTCACACGAATCTAAAAATGTTAAACTCATGGAAGTAGAGAATTGAATGGTGTTTATGAGGGTCTGGGGGGGAGGGGGCTGAGGGAAAAAATAAATTAGTTTAAAATGTAAAAGAGCAACTATTGATTAGAACCATCAGCAGAATATTCCTAGCAATATCAGCAACAGCAATAACAACAATGATCACATTATCATAGCAAACACATAGTGTTTACTACATACCTGGCACTGTTCTAGGCTCTTTTTTTTTTTTTTAACCGTGATTCACTTAATACTCACTGAATTCTGAGACTCTCAAATAACTCTTATTAGTGGACACATCTTGTCTGGTAGACCAGCCATTATCTTATTTATTTATTTTTTTTTTTTACCAATCTTCCTCTTGACTTCGGCTGTAGGACATCTCTGGGCCAGTAGAAAGGTAGAGTTCACTTTAGTCAATTAGGCCTTCTTTTGATCTCTTAGGAGAATTTTGGAGATAGACAATACAGGCTTAAGAAGACACACTCCATTGCCATCAAGGACAGCATGCTCTCCTTGGCACTTTGTGCAAGCAGGTTACCCACAATCTCATGGTTTCATGATGCCTTCTGTAGCTGGACTATCATTACTTCATTCCTGGTAGAGGAATATCAAAAGACCATTTATTTCAAGGAAGAGAGAATTCAGAATACTTGTGCCAACGGCAGTAGACACATCATGTCAATTACTGAGCTTTTGAATTGAACATGCTAATGATTTGTGTCCAGATGTTAGAAAAGATACTTTGCCTATTCCAATTATCCTTACTTTGTCATAAAAATATTGCTTTTTTTAAACATTCACAGTTGGTTGACTCGTTCATATTCAGCCAATCCATGTAGTCAAATTTAATAAAATCATCCCATTTTTGAAAATGAAGTTTGGTTTTTTTTTAACTTAATTTAATTTTAAAGTTGTGAGATACAAGTCAGGATTTCATACATAAGGGGTTTAGGTACGGTTGAAGTTTTGGCCTCCCATTGGATTAGGATCAGGAACCCTTACTGATGTTGTAGACCCCCCTACCCTGGCAGTGTCCTGCAATCTCTGCTATGATTTGCCTTTCACAAGTTTGTTCCACTGCTGAGTTATTCTCCACTGGAGACCTGATATTGATGATGAAACAAGATTTATTTTTCTCTGCTGACAGGCTACTTCGCAAGTCACTTTATTCATTCATGAGTAGCTACTGTGAGGCAGACACAGCACTTGGGATACATATGTATAAAAAATACAGACACTAATATTGCAGGGTTTTGGCTCTTATGGTCATGTATGCTCAGTATAAACATGGAGAAATGTTGGGGACAGGAATGAAAATATGGAAGCAACTAATTATAGTACAGTATATATGCTAATAGAACAAAATTCAAATTACCCTAGAGAAATAGAGAGGGGGGAAAGTCTATCATCAGGAAAATAAAGACATTCCTCTGAGTCTGTTAAAAGCACATCATGAACTCCAACGCCCACTAGGATCTCACCACCTCAGCTCTCCTGATGCTGCATTTTCCTATGCCTGAATTAGATTAATATATACACACAATAGGCATAAAATTCAATGAGCTCTATTTATATTCTTAAGTGATTTTATAATGGGGCAGGGGCAAGGGGGCTTTACACCCCCATTAGCACAATGCTATTAGCAGGTAATGGGACTAGCCATGCTATTTAATCAATGTCTTTTCATCCTAGGTAATCCTTACCTCCCAGTTTTTTCATGATTCTTCATATGAATAACCAAGCCTGGTTACTTCATATTTTAGAGTTTTGTTTCCCCTCCACCCCTGGTGCAGAGAGGATATCTCTGCTATTCATGAAAGCTAAGCCATGAGACTTAGAAATAGATGTGACCTAAGAATTGTTTCAATCAGAAAAGAGGTAAGGAGGCACAATGGGAAGCCACTTTTTTGAGCACAGTGGAATATAGTGAGAAGTAAAGAAGCATCAGGCAGTAGTGGCAGAACTAGATTCTTAAGTACTAATTCCCACTCTGCTAACATCTTGGGAGATCCCAAAACACTGAAACTATTGATCCACTTTCTCCTTTATAATTTGGGGCTGGAGTGGGACATGGTGGCAAAAGCCCAGTGTGGTGGCTCATCTCTGTAATCCCAGGACTTTGGAAGGCTGAGACAGGAGGGTTGCTTGAGGCCAGAAGTTTGAGACCAGTCGGGTAACATAGTTGAACCTCATCTCTACAAAAAAATATATAAAATTAGCTGGATGTGGCACCTGTAGTCCCAGCTACTCAGGAGGCTGAGGTGGAAGGATTGCCTGAGTCCAGGAAGTTGAGGCTGTGATGAGCTGTGATCATGCCAGTGCACTCCAGCCTAGATATGCCACCACTATGACAATGCAGCATCAGGAGAAATGTCCCTTGATTTCTCCATAGTCTGAAGTAGCACTTTTCTAGGTGAGACTTGGATCCCATAAGCTCTAAAGAGGGCTGGTAAAAAGTCTAATCAGAAGCAAGAGTCACGTAGCATGGAGACTTGAGGCTGTAGGCAATGGCTGATCCCACACATGTGGAGTGTTGCTATCGGCATGATCTGTAAAGGCCATCTTGAGCCAGCCACCTGTCAGCAGACTCCAGTAGGCCAGTATAGACTAACTTCCTCAACACAGAGCCTGAGAACAATGCGCAGAACAAGGATCTGCATTCATGGAAGCCCAAACCTGCTGCAACAGGATTACAAGGTCCCCGGCCTCAAGCCCTTAGTTATACAACACTATCTTGCGGAAGAGAAGGGAAACAGTTGGGAAGTCTGACAGACTGAACATTTACCCTAAAGAGGCTGAGTCATCCAAAAGAAATTATCTAAACAGGAAGAGACAGAAATTCAGTTAATTAGCAAGATTAAAGCACTCCCACCCCCTACCCTATGCCCCTAACAAGCAGAGTTAACAAGCTCAGGAGAAAAATTAAATCATTATCAAAAGATTCCCCCCAAACTTCTGAAAAGCCTACGAGAGAGAATTACATGGAGAAGTATTCACAGGGCAAATGTCATTGATCCCATTACACTAACACCTGGCACTCAAAGGTTTGTTCCTTTGAAGCAAGGTGGCCCTCATTCAGTTGACAATTTGGACTAATCATGGCAGAAGAGTCGTTCTCCTCAATCAGTAGATCTTGATGGCATTAGAAATTATGTTTTAATCAGCTGCTTGCTACTCCTTGCTTTGCTCTGCAAAGTTAGTAGTCAGTGAGGAGGGCTGGCCACAAATACGTCTCCCTAGTTCCTCCCATGTCATGGCTCTTTGACTCATGGTTCCCAATTATTATGAAATGGATAATAAGAAAAAAAGTAAAATCTATTTACAAACTTCATAGACATTCTGGAAGAGTTGGGGGGGGTCTGGTTTGGGAGACAGTAGATGGAGCAATTGATAAGATTTTGTCACTGACTTTCCGAGTTCCCACACAATGGTGTATTAATCAGGGGAAAAATCATTGTCAAATAAGTTTGGAATGCTGAGTTAAGTAGAGTTAAGCAGACTTCTTATCTGAAGGGCTACCTCTAAAAAAGTAAATGTGCAAAGTGAAATTCCAAAATGGCTAAGTGTATAGTCTCCCAAACTGATTTCAGTGGTATGCTGCTGCTGGCTTGTATCAGTTCACGAGAGGTTGTAGGCATCTCTTCCTCTGAGTTAGTGATGTCACCACGGTAATTTGAAAATGGACATGGTGGGAGTATCTACACCATAGAAATTGGCAAACATTAACAGGGCTTATTTTTTTCCTCCCCAGGAGAGGAGGAATTTAAACATTTACCACCATATTATTGTTTTAGAAAGCCCTTGTTCATAAAACATTAATAGTACTAGTGTATTAGTATTCTATGGCTGTTACCACAAACTGAGTGACTGAAAGCACTCAATATATTACTTTACAACTCTATAGGTAGAAGTCTAACACAGGTCTCATTAAGCTAAAATCAAGGTGTCTGCAATCCTTTCTGAAGGTCCTGGGGGAGAGTTCATTTCCTTGCCTTTGCCTCCTTCTAGAACCATCTGCATTCCTTCTATTACAGTTCCCTTTCTCCATCTTCAAAGCCAGCAGCAGCCTGGGTTTGTCTAACAGGGCATCACTTCTACCTCCTTCTTCCTTTTTTAAGGACCCCGGTGATCATACTGGGTCCACCCAGATAATCCCAGAGAATTTCTATATTTTCAGATCAGCTGATTAGCACCTAATGCCATCTACAATCATAACTACGCTTTGCCAAGTAAAGCAATATATTCATAAAATCCAGGAATTAGGATGTGGACAACTTCAGAACCATTATTCTACCTAATACAACTAGTGTTCCAAGAACATAATTTGGGGAGAGTCACACAACCCTTTTAATGGAAAGTGCATCAAGGTTACACACTTTCGCATTTTTTGTGTGTAAATTATTTATCTTTTTAGAACTTCAGTGAATTCTTCTATAAAATGGATATAATATTTTCTTGATCTTCTTTGCAAAGTTGTTTGGTCTGATCAGTTAAGATAATAGACATGAAAATGTCTTAAAATGTGATAAAATTATATGTACAATATAGCATTTTAAATAATATTAAGTATCAGCCAAGGTTTTGTTTAAGGTCAAAATAATTCCCATAGTTTAGAATGATTGATTCCATACCTGCATGTTCTCAAAAAGATAGGGCCGACTCTGGCCAGTGCCAGGAGTGCTGTGTGTGGAAATAAAAACTGAGGGTACATGCTTAGATTTGGATCACTTTAGACTTTCTCTTGAGCCTGGATCTAGATTAAGACTTCCCAGAATCCTTTGAACTAGTGAAAAACTGGACTTTTAGGACTGGATCTGAAAAAATTCCCCTTCATATGCCCACTCTATCTGTTCTCTCTCACCTCAACTTTGTATCTAACATTCTTAAGCCACACAGATAAGTGGGCTGATTTGGAATAAAGAATGGGAAATATTTTAAGTTATGTTTCCTTTTAGACACAACCTGAAACCCAAATCTATTCCACAGGGAGTCATAAAACTAAATACCCTTAATTCTAAGTATTGGTTGCAGAACTGATGTCTCTCTGCATCTTAAATAAATGATTACATTACTTATTGAAACAATTTTTACTTTTTAATGCTTATGTACTTAGCACTGTCTTTGAGTACTTGTAAATACTGAGGTTACATAATTTAGAATTTAATTTGGCTTGCTGATTCACCAATTGCTAGCTTTTTTATCTACCCAACCACTCCCACCATTCTAGGGGACTTATTACATATATTGTTCCCTGTACTATTCGCCAGCCTTGAGATGCACAGCTGCAAAAAGTATTAAGGAATCGATTTTAAATGAAGTATAGATTTTACATAGAAAATAAATCTTAATATACTATGCGTTCATTTGACAGTGTAGAATTTCAAGCTGTTTTACTCTGCCTCTGGATGTTTTTGGCCAATGCAAGTAACTGAGAATTGTTAGTTATCAGCCTTTGATAAACCTGACACTACCCCAGGTTGGTTATATAATCCATTACCCCTGGGTCCTGGAGATGGCTCCGCCTTTGGAATCTGTGTCACATTATGCTGGCATCAACAAAACCAGCTAGGCAAGATGGTGACCCGGGCAGAGTTAAGATTACAAGAACAGGATCTCTTTCTGTTTTGTTTTGTCTCTATTGTGAGGATTGGGAGTGTCAGATTTAGAGTCTTTGGTGTTGGAGCTTTTCTGATAACCTTGTCAGGGTCCATACTAACCTGTCCTTTCTGGGCTCTACTCCAAGGAGCCAACAGGGGATTGCTAGCAGCAGTAGCATCTTGGACAGCCTTGGCCAACCAGTGGGGCTTCTGTGGACTAGTAATGCCTGAGAAGTATGATGATATGAGTTTTCAAGGGCTTTGTTTCTTGAGAATGACAGAAGCTATTGGGTTGAAGTGTATGAAATACACACGCACAAGGAGAATAAACAAGCATCAAAACCTAAAAGTGTTTCCACAGGAAATGAGGAAAAAAAAAATGCTAAAAACAAAAATGTCTGAAGTGGGAAGAGGGAGAAATAATTATGAAATCTGGATGGGACCTTTTTACAATTTCAAAGAATATTTGAAAGTAGCTATCTAGGGCAACCCCTTTGGGTCCCCTCTCACTGTGGGAGCTTTTCTGTCTGCTTAATAAATCCTACTTTCTAAAAAAAGAAAGCAGCATTCTATATATACATATATACAAATATATGTGTGCAAATATGTATATACACACATGAATATTTATATGGAAGTTTTTTTTGTTTGTTTTTTTGAGTTGGAGTCTCACTCTGTCACCCAGACTGGAGTGCAATGGCCGCTCCCGGCCACTGCAGCCTCGACCTGCTGGGCTCCGGCGACCCTTCCGCCTCAGCCTTCCAAGTAGCTGGATATGGAAGTTTTGTCTGTGTGTGTGTGTGTGTGTGTACACACATTTTACTCTTGGTTTAGGCCTTGAGTTTACTAAACAAAAGCTGATATGCCCCCCAAATAATAGAGCCTAACAAGTTAATAATATGACTACTCAATAAAATCAGTCGAGTAGGCTCCCAAAGGAATGACATTGTTTCACTGAAAGGGTTCAGAGCATAAAGCAGATCTAAAAATAACCCCAGTGTAGTCCTGGCAAACACAGAAAATGAAGATCTAAGGTGTGGGCTGGTCAAGAGGTATTAAGGGTCAAGTTTTCTCAAGGTAATCTAATTCCATTAAAATATATCTGGCACGCCCTACATTGAGGCACTGTTCTAGATCCTTTAGAAGACATCAAGAATAGTGAAGCATGGACCTTGCTTCAATGATCTTGGTAACTGGGTGGATGTGAGAGTTGGTGGAAGGAAATATATTAGGTAGGAAACATTTTCAGACAGCTAGAATTGAACTCAAAGTTTCAATGTGGACAAAAAGTACACACCTATGATGTCAGACCCCCAAAGTTCTCAAGAGGTAAAGCACTGTGTCCGAGAGACTGAAGAAATTATCTGGAGACAACAGGCAAGACATGGGCTTTGTTCAGGATTTTACATACAGGGAGGGTCTGCCAGGAGCAGCCAACTGGACAATAAAAAATCACTCTTGATTGCAAAAGGCACATGGTTGTGTAATATTTTACATAGGGCAGAGTGTGAGGTTAAGTGTGAAATAAATAGGGTTTCTAGTGCACAGGTGTAGTCTAGGAATGTGCTTATACTTACATTGCATGTATACTACATGGTTACAATTTCTCTCTAGAAGTGGAATTTTCTTGTATTATAATGAAATAAAGGTGAACTAAAGATAACCAGAGGTCATGGGTACTGATTCAGGTATGCCCAGTCTGGTTTAAACCAGCCTTGGGGGGTGACGGCCTCAAGGAACAGAAGAGAACTTGAGAACATTCACTATGCAGAGCTGCAGGATGTGGTCAGCAGACAGAGAACACATAGCCTGTATGACCTGCATCCCTAGGTATGGAACCTGAGGGAGAGGGGACATCCTGAAATGCCACCCCCAGGACCCCCTCTTAAGCTCCAACCTCTTGCTTGTGGCCATATCCAGGATGTGCTCGTGTTGTCACGGAGTATGTGTCATCTTTTATCATCTCTGAAAGTGGACCTCAAAATATCCCAATCTCTGATATCAAGAGAGACCTCTGGGTTTCTTTCTTACTATGCCTTCTCTACTTCAATCCCTTAGGATTTGTTTCCTCCCCTTAAGATTCACCTTCACCACTGAGCATCCCTTGTTAACATCACGTGACTCTAATCATTCATGAATTTCAGTTCAGCTGCCTATTAAGAATGGCTATACATACCTAGTTATATGTTTACATGGCTGTACTTTTTTTTTTTTTGAGAGGGTGCATACACTTATCTACATCTTGCATAAGATAGTAAGTTCTTTTAAGGACAAAAACTCTACTCTCTCCCATGGAAGCTCCCACACCTTTTCATAAAGCAGCGGTCCCCAACCTTTATGACCTCAGGGACTGTTCTGGCTAGCCAGTATTTCTTTATGGATGGCACAGTACACAGACTCGCATTCAGAAGCGACATCTTTGACCTGAGTAGAGAAACCAGAAAGATGTCCAGTCATGGCAGCTACTCTGTCCATGTATATACTAACTCAAATGACCAATACAATTTTCCTGATATGCAATCATTCAAAGACTTGAATAATTCTGCAGCTGTGTGTGGTATGGTGGCAACAAAAGTGCACATAATATATCCTCATGCACATCCTCCTGAAAAATATATCACACAAAAACAAGCATTGTTGCCTGTTGTCAACATCAGTAGACTCGTCAACCTGGATTGCATACCATGGTGACTCATTAATCCTCTCTAACAATTATGCCTCACTATCTGCTGTTTCATCAATTCGTCTACTTATGGTGCTAGCTGAAAGAAAAACACATGCTACCTTTTGAACTGCAGCTTCTTCTAAAAGTTCACGACAAATGTCCTTAGCAGCAGGCAGGATCAACTCTTCACCAATAGTAAAGGGCTTCTCAGTTTTAGCAATATGCTTAGTCACTAAGAATGATGTTGTCAGTGCAGACACATCTGATGAAATGATGGCCTTCAATAATTGCTTCTGTTCTTCGTGTTCACATTTTTTTCTTTTGAAAAACTCCAAAGGCTTGTCTTTTAGTGCAGGGTGCTTGGTGTCTGTATGGTAAAGCAATTTTATAGGTTTCATGGCTTTGTTGGATAGGCAATTGCCACATATTATACAAAGCAGGAGGCTTGGAGAATGTGAATGTTGCAATGAACCTGTAATTTGAGTAGGTCTCTTGGTATTTCCTTTTAAATGAAATTTTCTTTTTGTAAGCAATCTCAGAGTCTTCTGCTTTCTCATAATTGGGTCTTTCTCCCTTTTCAAAGAAGGTCTCCTGTGACATTTGTTTTTTACTCATTTTGACTAGGGTTAGCTTGTGGACTTGCTAAAATTGTAAAAGAGACAAGTGCGTAGTGCAGGAAAGAGGCATGGATGGAAGCGGTGAATAAAATAATGGGCAGTCCATGTGCAGACTGAAATAGAAGTCAGATGTTTAAAGACTGCCACCAGATGCAGCTGTACAATTAAAGTACATCAATTCCCTTGTCACTCCCTGATAGGGTTTTGATATGAGTCTGCAAGCAATTGATTTATTATGGTCTCTGTGCAATCAAACCTCACTGCTAATGTTAATCTGTATTTGTAGTCACTTCCCAGCGCTAGCATCACTGCCTCAGCTCCACCTCAGATCATCAGGCAATAAATTCTTAAAAGGAACACACAACCTAGATCCCTCACATGCACAGTTCACAATAGGTTTCACAATCCTATGAGAATCTAATGCCACCACTGATTTGACAGAAGTCAGAGCTCAGGCAGTAATGCCAGCAATGGGGAACAACTGTAAATACAGATGAAACTTCGCTTGCTCACCCACCACTCACCTCTTGCTGTGTGGCATTGTTCCTAACAGGCCATGGACTGGTACCAATCCATAGCCTAGGGGCTGGGGATCACTGCCATAAAACATTTGACACTTTGGGTATTCATAAATCTCTTATTCTAATATTAATCAATGTTTATCACAGAAGCAGAAATTTGAGTTCTTTTCTGTTTTCTGGATCTTAGTTTGCTTTTTTCTCAAGAATGGACGATAGCTCTGTGAAAGAATTCCTGAAAAGTCTTTTTCTTAATGAATGGTAATCAGACACATTTACATGGTTGGAGATATACAGTCTTTTAGTGAAACTGAACCAAACAAGTCAAATCCTCTCTAGTTCTCAATGACCCTGGAAAAAAGCATTCCTAAAGAGTTCTAAGATGGTGTTAGTCCCAGAATAGATTACTTGTATCTAGTGTTGATACAAGTTTAGTAGAGGTAAAAATGACACACATAATTAGTCATCACTCAGCAAAATTTAGTTTTTTACCATCTTCTCCTATGTCAGTAAAGTGTTCATCACACACAGAATGAGAAGATTCTCACACAATGGAAATAGAGTCACCAATGAACCAAGGAATAACCACGAGTGCTATCCACAATACTTGAATAAAGCTGAATCAGAGGAAAACCATGCCTTCTGGGACACTTTTAAAGCAAGAACAGAATTCTTTGACACTCCTTCCATCAAGAAATGAAGTCTGCTCGTCTTCCTTTGAATCTGGGTGGCCTCATTACAGGGTTGACTAATATAGCAGATTTCTAAGGCCAAGTCATAAAAGGCCATGCAGCTGTCATCTTTTTTGCTGGAATGCACATTCAAAGTCCTCCTACCCAGAGCTGCCATGCTGTAAGCTCAATCATGTAGAGAGCACATGTGTCAGAGTTCTGATTAATAAAACCATCAGAACCCAGCTGTTAGGTCATCTCAGCCCAGGTACCAGACATATAAGTGAAGAAGATTCTAGATGACTTCAACCTCTGGTAGTTCAATTTATGCCTAGTTCCTCCAATCTTCCCTAGTCAAAGCCTCAGACATGGTAAAGCAGAAACAAGCTATCTCTGCTGTGATCAGTCTGAATCCCACAAAAATATGTAAGCAAAAGAAAATGTTGCTTGACACATCCCTTCTCTTTCTGCTTTTGTAGAAGATTGAGAAGACAGGGCCCTTAAGACCACTTCACTTTATTATCTATCAAATTACCCTATTTTCATGATTCAGTGGCAAATATTAAATTATATCCATCATCAGAATAAACATCCAGTTTATGGTTTCTGATATGTAGTCTATGCATTTTGCTGAACTTCACACACAAATTTTCTTTTTTGTTTTTTTGTCTCCAGTTGGCAAGTTTATACTATTTGTCGCTTCTTTATCGAAGAACAAAGATACATTCTCTCTTGGGAAAACTGAAAATGACTAGCTTCCTCAATCATAGCTGGTATGACCTGAAGCAGAATGAAACACCAATTCGTGAACTATCCCTGAGAGATAAGATGCCACAGTCCCTTTCCATGAACAATGATTAATATAAATAAATAGCAAAGTACTTATTAATGAAATAGCAAAAATGTTAGCAACACTACTATATTTGCATGTGACAGTGCCAGCTGGGAAAAAATTATTTTTACTTAAAAATACCTAGACCAGAGAGTCCCAGAAAAGTCACTTTTCAAATAGTCAAGGAATAATGCTTAGAGTGAGAATGGAGAAAAGTCTAAAACATAAAAAAAAGCATAGCAAAACTAATTTTTTAAAAAGCAACCTACTAAAGAAGAATATTGATTCAACTAGTCTGTAAATGTGCCCAAAGTGCCTTATATTTATTACCAGGTGTGCACTATTTATTTCATTGAATAAATATTAATTGAGCTCCTGTTTATGTAGCATAAGTATTTCAAACTTAATAAAATGAAACAAACCACTCTTTTCAGGCTACAGGCTAAAAAGCAATATATTTTTCTATGATTAAAGATAATTTTATTACTGAAGTTTAATAATATTTTCAATAAATAACATTGACTTCATTATTTTTATAATTTTATTAACCATATTTCAGACACCTGAATTTCAGACACTTGGGACTCCTGGTCTTTTGCTTTGGTGTGATTAGAATATTTTAAGAATCTGACTAAGATCACAATTGCTCTAATATATTTGGAATTATTGGGCGGGTGTTCACAATATGTCAAACTTTACTTCTGCCAGACCCAATTCAAAGTAATTTTAAATCTGATACATGTATCTGACGATAAGAAACAGTGAAGCTTTTACTAATTTTTTTCCATTAAAGAACCCATACACAGGGGTAGATTACAGTTCAATACCAAAAAGGTTAAGGATCGCTAAAGCGATCTGACTTGCTCTAGAGTCTTACTCTAAGATGTGGTCACAGGTGCTGTACTGGTTCATTTTGCATTGCGGTAAAGGAATACCTGGGCAATTTATAAAGACTTATTAGGCTCACAGTTCTGCATGGTGGTGGCATCTGCTCAGCTTCTGATGAGACCTCAGGAAGCATCTACTTGTGGTACAAGGCAAGGGGAGCCAGAATGTCACATGGTGAGAGCAGGAACAGAAAAGAGAAGGAGGTGCCAGGCTCTATTAAATAATCAACTCTCATGTGAACTAACAGAGTGAAAACTCAACCATTACCTTGGGAATGGCAGCATAATTCATGAAGGATTTCCCCCTCCCCCTATGATCCAATCACCTCCCACTAGGCACCCCCCTCCAACATTGGGGAATCAAATTTCATCATGAGATTTCAAGGGGACAAACAGTGAACCTAGTTATATCAGATGCCTTTCCCAGATGTAGAAAAGTTAACTTATTACTATTAGCAATAACTATTAGCAATAGGAAAGACAGTTGAAGGAGTGTAGATATGTTTGTGCAAATCTATCACTATTCCTGGAAAAAAAATCCAAAACACAGTGAGCAATGTCATGAAAAACAGAACACGTACCAAGAGCGACTATTCTTTTGTTTTTATTATTTTTTTTTTATTTTAAAGATGGGTACAATGCATAATGAACATTTGTATACCTGACCCTGAATTGTACCCTACATCTTTAAAATAAAAAAATAAAGACTACATTCCTCACACGCACACAAAAATAAAGATGGGCACAATTCAGGGTTAGAAATACAAATGCCCATTGTACAGCTAAAGTTTGGGCCTGGCATTGGTTCCCACTTCACCTGGTTTGAAATCAGGTACTCTTATTGATGAAGTATGCCCCACACCCCCTTCCCCCGGCAGTTTTCCACTATTGCCAATCCCTTTCTTATAGTATTATGATAATTGTTCAGGGTCAGCTTATGAGGGAGAACATGTGGTCCTCAGTCCTTTATTTCTGTGATAGATCACTGAGTATTATAGGCTCTAAATCCATCCAAGTTGCCGTGAAGTTTATAATTGTGTCCAAGAGGAACCGTTCTTCATCTCTCCTTCCCACCTTGCTCTGTAGTTGACAAAAGCAAGGAACTGTAAAGTGAACTATTTTCAGAATGTATCTGGAAGCCAACAGGCTAACCATCCTGTTCCCTAGAAATGCTGGAGACAGCAGCAGGATGGCACAGAGTCCTTCTTTCTAATTTTAAGACCGTTGCCACTATGCCTGGTTATCATCTGCTCTGGAAAACTTAACTCTTAGAAGTTTAGCTAAAGGTCCTGACATCGTAAAAATCTTTCCTAGTGGCTCGTCTGTGCTCTTGGCAGTCTTATTCAATAAATATTTTTTATTTTATTTGTATTTTAAAAACCTTGGGGGTACAAATAGTTTTTTGTTACATAATTACACTGTATAATGGCAAATAAGTCTGGGTTTTGCGTGCACCCACCACCAACCATCTGTGCACGTTGCGTGCAAGAGGTGGTTTTTCTTCCTCCACTCCTACCTCTCTACCCCTTCTGAGTCTCCAGTGTCCATGATACCATTCTCTATGTCTTTGCAGTTCTTTAGTTTAACTCCCATCTGTAAGTGAGAGCATGCGGTGTTTGGTTTTCTGTTCCTGAGCCAGTTCACTTAGATTGATGTTCTCCAATTCCATTCAAGTTGCTGCAGAAGACATTATTTCATTCCTTTTGATAGCTGAATAGTACTCCATAATGCATTTAGGGCATTTAGGTTGATTCCATATCTCTGCAATTGTGAATTATGCTGCAATAAACATGCAAATGCAGGTGTCTTTTTTTTTTATATCTGTTCAATAAATATTTTTAAATTTTCTGTGAATATTTGAGTACCTTTTGTGATGGCTATATTCGGAGTTTCCTATTCCATTAATGAAACATGCTTGTCCTGATGAATCATAGATAATATGTAATTAATCATCTGTTTCTTAATGAACCAATATCCCACAAACTAATTGTGAGTAAAACTTTAAATAGTACTGGATGAGGGTAGGAGAATGAAATATAAAATATTTTAAGAATAATGTTAAACAGTCAGTTGGTTATAAATATAATTCTTCTGTTTAAATGCCATTTTATGAAATACTTTCTTTCCTATTTTCCTCTGTACTTTTATTTTCATTTCAAAGCGTATTTGATATCAACTGCAGGTTTGAATACAAATTGTCAATTTGTCTTGTTCTTAAATTCATGTAATCCTAAAAATGATGTGTACTATGCAATTATGCTCTCAAAACTTTAATTTTCAAAAAAATACTTTTATAGTTATTTCCCTATAATCACTTGAATGGACATTGATCTGTAAAGTTATTTCAGCTCCCACAGGGAGCACCTGGCAATGAAAATGAAATGTGGATTTATGCATATGGTCAGAATTATTGTAGTAGGCTACTTGCCCTGGTTTTAGAAATACCATGTTTCACGTATTTAAATTATACCTTCTTCTCTAAAAGGGAGAAGATCTTGATTTAAATAACTTCCTCTTTTTTTCAATCAGCTACTAATGAGAAAGAAATGAATTAAGCACTAGGATTAAATTAATGCTGATGTAGCAGCTCATAACACTTCTCAAATTTACTAGCGCTGGTTGGGAAAAAAGAAGGATATGTACAAAGAGAAGAATCAGCTGAAGATTCATAATGGGACAACTGGACCATGAGTTAATTGCTTAAGGGTCACCTAGGAACCTTGATTAAAAACATTAACATCTTGATGTAACAAATCTACAGGACTTCTTCATGCTTCTTTCCCCAAGCTCCCACAGGCTTTTGGGGGCCTTTGGGTTGCCTTGGTCACAGAAGGGTTTCTTCCTTTAATCAAATCCTTCCTCCCCCAATTTCACTACCTCCTGCTTTGAAAAAAAAAAGGAGCCTCTGCTCAGCAGACCAGTTCTGACACTTATTACTGTTTTCTCTTGCCTCCATACAGTACAGAGCCCACAGTCAAATGGCAGCTGACTCCAGAGTCACAGAGGGATTTGCAGGAGAGCCACTGAAGTGTGGGTGAGAAGACAAAGACCACTGCCTGAAAAGGTTTTGAGAGAACCTGGGGCTACATATTACAAATATCTGATGGGTATTTGTTTCTCATTCTCAAATGTCAAAAATAGAAGGAAGAGAGTTCAGTGTAACAGGCACATCAGGACTTTGTTTTCCTTAGTTTCCCTTCAGGGCTCAGCCCCTCTTGGCAATTTCAGTTCTCACTGTCTTTCCACTACTTTTTTCTGTGTATTACTTTTATTCTTTTTTCCCCCATCGTCCTCCACTAAACTGAACATTTCTAAAGAACTGGAACTAGGTCTTTCATCCTTTGTAACCAAACCAAAGCCTGCTTCTCTGTGATTCTAATACTCTGGGAAAGCATTACTCCTCTTCCATCCTCTAACTCAACACTTTGTCCCTGCTGGACCTGAGACTAAAATTCACTCTTAGATCTCTAATTTGTTAGTTCTGTAATTCGCTGCTAGAATGAGGATGCCATCTGCCCAAGTTGCCTGGACAGGTTCTTGTTTTTCTAAACCACAGAGAATTCCTTCCCCTCCAGGGGATGGGTCAGAATGGTTTGGAAGAACATAGTGATTTCTGCAGTTTGAAAAGACTGACCAAGAGGTTCTTATTCCCCTCCAATTTCACAGCTCTACCAGAACAACACTAAGACTGTGTTGAGAACAACTGCTTTCAACTAAGCCTGTGATTACCTACAGAAGGTTAACTAATCAAGTCATCCAAGATCTGACAATTAAGCTTGTGAATTCATCCTAGAAAAAATGCGACATACCTCATTGCTGAATATCACTACAGTCCCTTTCGAAAGTACTCCCCTTGGGAAGCGATGCACTGATGCCAGTGCCTTGTTCACTCAATCAAAGCAATTTTGGAACTCTTTTTCTGGAATGGCCTTCAGAGCCATGGTTGCCATATTACCCTTGATGTCCTGAATGTCATCAAATGTCTTCCTCGATATTTCCTTTATGTTTGGGTAAAGAAAAAGGTCACTGGAGGCCAGATCAGGTGAATAGGGAGAGTGTTCCAATGCAGTAATTTGTACAGTGCTGCCGATGTAAACTCACAGTGGCAAGTTCGTGAACTTAATTGTCAGAACCCAATGAATAACGACAACAGTTCTATTGGTCATTCCAGGAAAAGAGTTCCAAAATTGCTTTGATGGATGGACTAAGTGCTGACATCAGTGCCTAACTTCCCAACTTCCCAAGGGGAGTACTTCGAAGGTGACCGTAGTGATATTTAGCAATGAGGTACGTTGCACTTTTCTAGGATGGTTCGCAAACTTAATTGTCGGACCTTGTATGTCTCTCACTGTTCATAGATTTTTACTTCTTTCCTTTCTGTCAAACCTCAGGAAGCTTTCTAAATAGAGTCGTCCATTTTCCAAAAGGAAGTCTGATTAATACTCTACAATGATTCTCCCTCATCCTTAGGAAGAAGCTCAAATGACATACCTGTTAGGCTCACCCACTGCTACATCTTTACATGTTCCTGGTCATATAAATTTACTCCACCTAAGATGCTAAGCACTTTTACCCTGGATGCATCAAGCACAATATCCTTTCTCCTCCAATGCCCTGCCTTAGATTATTTTTAGTAACTAAGACCCTCTTGTTCTTCCTCTCACCCTTTATGATTCAGCTCAAGAGCATTTTTCTCCAGGAACACTGTTGGAACACTCAAGACTAGGCTAAATGCCATCTTAGGAAAGCACCCCCTGCAGAACTCCCCTTGTAGAACTTCTGATCACATCATATTTGTAATGAAGAATCTGATTCCATGTTTTTGGTGTGTAACGCTGAGAGTCTTCAAGTCTCACTCTTTCCTCATTCTTTGTGCCATGTACCTGAATGAGTTAATAGGAAAGTCTGGGTGCTCCCTCCTTTACACCATGGGAGATTCAAACCACACAAGTACCTGTCCATTTTCAGGAACTCTTACCCCAGCCTCATCCTGTAATCACAACAAAAACCCAGAGCCAGCCTCCTTTTCTTATTCTCTTAGGCCATTTCATACCTTTAAAAGGACCATAATAGTCATTGGAACTACTGTTTTTCTTACCTATAATCTCCCTTAAAGCATGAGTCCTTTGAGGATAAGGACTATGTGTGGTTTAAATATCCCAGTACCTAATACAATGGTATTGTGTCTGGCTGAATAGAGGATGCTCAGTAAATGTTTGCTTGTTGAACACATGTCATTAACTGAGTGCCTGCTTTCATTAAATAAAATGTAAATAAATTATACTTCCATGGTTTGAAAGAGACTTGGGTATTATAAAAACAACCTAAACCAAGGAGGCATGTAGCATGTATATTGGCATCATTACCTATTATGGTGAAACAAATGTACAGAGAGGTTTTTGTTGTTGTTATTTTATTACAGGATGTTACAAAAGACCTTACTAAAATACAAAATTGTCCTTTGTGGACTAGGTTGAGAGGTAATGAGTTCATGACCCTGGAAAGTATTTAAAAAGACATCACTTGGAGATGCCTATTCTAGTCACCAAAGTTCAAATATGGTATATTAGGATTACTACTGATTTGGGTAGTCTGAAGAACCTGGAAGTAATCACAAACACAGAGTCAGGTAGCAAATTATATATACATTTAACATTTATTACACATTTCACAATTATTTCAAAAATGCTTTCAGATGGGATGCTTATATTTCAAAGCAACCAGTATCAAAGTTAAGTCTCTACCAGTAGTTGACTTTAATAACTGTCCATAATACCCTGGGACTATCATCTACATCAATTACGAGAGTAAAAGGTAAAACCCTGGTGAACTGGCTAGACAACATGGTGAAATGAGGCAGTCACCCTCAATCTATCACTGATTAGCATGGACATACCTTCCAATCTTGCTACCAAGCCTTTTCTAAATTCCCTGGATTAGCTCTGTCAGAAGAATGCATTATATTGTCATGTAACTTCCTATGTTCTTTTCCATCTTCCTTCAGTCCTCATGGACTGCTTCCTGCTCACTGTTGCAACCCCTAGTGAAGGGCTTGTCACTAGGGCTGCCTCATGATCTCCTTGGGTTCTGGGTCCTTTAGCTTTTTGGGAGCTCTTCCTCTATAAATATATCTCACTATGACTGTTGGAATAAAGATAAATAGATTAATATTATGTGTTTAAAGATTTTCTTGGACTTAAACATTCATTTTTTTCTTTGTGATTATAAAAGCAATTAGAGCATTTTTCTGGGATCCTAAAATTATCACTGATCTTACTGCCTAATGGATAATTTGGCCCTGCTGTACACATTAAAGACACTCAGTGACTGATGAATGGGTGATCGGTGGCAGAGGGAAATGCTACCAGCCAGCTCGTACCAAGATAAATAAAAAATTCATACATATATAATCAATCTATTCTTCACATACACACCCCGCTATCATTTGATGTCATTAGACTCATGGAATTGGGACCCCCTTCTATGATTTAAGGGAGCTCTGTTCTTTAAATCACTATCCTCAATATTTTCTTCCAACTCCTCTTATGCCTGGGTCCAATAGGCACATATGCCCTAAGCCTTGATCAAGACCCATGGGGGTCTCTGTTTCTTTTCCTTCCCTTTGAAGTCCTCTCCAAACCTCAAACCGCCTTAACCCACCTCTCCTAAAAAATGAAATTGATCAGATGCCTACTTAGTGATCTTGAAGATCTGTGACTGTGACATGGTTTCAAGCAAGGGAAACATTTTCATTGTCTACTGTGGTATCCATTGTGGTCACTGAGCTACCAGAATAGTGCTGCTGACATGCTGACTTGAATAGACTTTTAGTCACATCAGGCAAAGGACAAGTCAGACTTTGGGCCAACCCTGGATCTCGTATGTGTACCCTCTGCATTTGCCAACTGCTGCAGCGCCTTGGGTCCTGAGCACCTAAGGATGGGGGTGTGGTGCTGGCATTCTATACTAGGTGGACTGACCTCCATCCCATACTGGCACCCATAATGGTCACCCCACCCTTTTCCCAGCTCTGCATCACATGGCAAGTAGTCTGCAAGGTGGCCAAACCTCTCTTCTTAGGACGTTCATTACTCCTCATGGCCACTGGGCCCCTCCCATCCACATGGTGCTCTCTGGGTTGATCTTGAGCCATGCTGGATAAAGAATACAATTTCCTTGCAAGAATCACTTTTTTCATTTCACCTGGGGTCCCTTGTATCCTTCCTACTGGTGGCAATGTGGGGAAGACAGATTGTTGAACAACATTTAAAAATGTCACAATCTAGGAATGCAGTGATTATTTCCTAAAGAGCTCAAGAAAAGACATGGTTACAAGATGTATTTGTTTTGTGTTTAAGCTACAAAATTCCACACAGTAAATTCAATATGATTAGAACACAGATTACTGTTCACATTTTCTGTTTACCATAAATAAGATTTGCATCTGTCCTTGAGAGAGTATTTGGAAGCCAATATTTGTGGACAGTGGTGTGGACAGCAGGATCTATGATATGGGTCATGAGCAACCAATATCAAGAAAATTGAATAAATGGTACTGGGGAATATTAGAGGCAAAATGATCAACATTGTTTTAATATAAACAAGGTCCAAAGAATCATGGCATCGTGAACAATAGCACCATTGCCACCTTATTCTCATATGGGAATTATCACATTTAACAATTAAGAAAACTTCTGCAAAGCCAAAGAAACCATTAAGAGAGCAGGGAGACAGCCCACAGACTGGGAAAAAGTATTTACCAACTCCATGTCTGACAAAGGCCTAACATAAAGGATCTACAAGGAACTCAACTGTGCTGAAAAGAACAAAACAAACAACCCCATTACAAAGTGAGCAAAAGATATGAACAGACATTTCTCAAAAGAAGACATATGAGCGGCCAACAGATACATGAAGAAATGTTCAGCCTCTCTAGTCATCAAGGAGATGCAAATTAAAGCTACACTGAGATACCACCTAACTCCAGTTAGAATGGTCATCATCAATAACTCAAAAAATAACAGATGCTGGAGAGGATGTGGCGAAAAGGGAACACTTCTACACTGTTGGTGGGAATGTAAACTAGTACAACCTCTGTGGAAATCAGTGTGATGATTCCTAAAAGCTCTAAAAATCAACCTTCCATACGACCCCGCAATACCCCTACTGGGAATATGTCCTGAAGAACTCAAATCACTCTATAAGAAAGATGCTTATCGCAGCATTGTTCACATTAGTAAGATCATGAAACCAACCATGCTGTCCATCAAAAGAGAACTGGATTAAAAAAATGTGGTACATATGCACAACGGAATGTTACACACCCATAAAAAGGAACAAAATCATGAATTTTGTTCATGAGCAACCTGGATGGAATCAGAGTTTATAATACTGAGTGATCTCTCACAGAAACAAGGATCTGAGTATCACATGTTCTCACTCATAAGTGGATCTTGAACAACTACCATAAGAAAAGGATGGATAATGCTGGGAAACTATGGGGGGGGGGGGTCAGGGAGGGGAAAGGAGGTGGAACACACATGCCTAGCACAAAGTAAATAGAAAGGAAAAACAGAAAGACTGAAGGGGAAAAAAAAGGGAGGGATTCAGGTCGAACTCTCACACATCTATTGACCAACCCCTTAAACTATACAATGAATATAAAAAAGCCCCCAGAAGAACAAAAGAACAA